>NW_015506928.1:104453-123154 GCF_001515645.1 Sinocyclocheilus grahami
TAACCAGGAAATTAACGTTCTTAGAATTGACAAGACAGTTGACCCTGAGTGGTCAGCTAAATATCTACAGCGATTCTAAAATATGAATAGTTAATTATAACTAGTTATGGTTAATTATTCATATTTCCCCATGAGCTGATTCGCTACACATATATCTAATGCAATGAAGCCACTCCCCTGTATCACTTGCTCCAAATTAAAGCAGTTTACAGTCAAATAATCTTAGAGACAAATTTGCCCGACTTTTGCGGCTTCTTATTTATTATATTTATATTTAATTAATTATAATTGTTTAAAATTCATGTAATTATTATATGAAGTGGCAATTAATTATAAGCTCCGTGTTTAAATTAAATAAAATATATGCATATAAATAAGCTTTAATATATCCAACTTTTAAAAGGGCTAAACTCATATATTTTCCTTTTGAGTGAAACTATATAAATAATTTAATTTGGTGATTCCTTTGCATAGTCGTATATTTTTTTCTTTCTGCTGCCTTTTTAAACTTTTGCTGCACAGAAGTGTTTATTCCTGCCTTGTAAATGCATTTACATTTATTACATTTTTAATAAGGACATCTCTTAATCTTCAGCGCTGACTCGTGAGAAATGAAACCGTTAAACTGACGCTCTCCACGTTCCGTGTGATTGGCTGTTTGCTGCACACATCACACTTTCATCAAAGTTGACAGAGAACGTTTATATCTAGCTTTGTGAGCACCTTGGGCCTGTACCATGATGGTGGCTGAACAAACTCGGGGTTACAGGATTCGTTTTGAGTTGACAAAACCAAACCAGTCCAATCCGGCTTTGTTGGTACCATGAAGCTGATCATCAACTTTCTCTGCCAACTCAGGCTTGATCCTGAGTTAATGGAGCATGTGCACATGAAAGAGTGACATCAGTAATGAACGGCCAATCACATGCCTTGAAACTGTGATTCACTTCTCATGAGAGAGTCAGTGCCATTTACTACCAAAGATTAAAAGGCTGAACAATATGAAGAATTTAAACACATTTACAAGATGAAACTATCTATCCACGAAAGAGGAAAACTTAAAGAAAACATCTTGCCATATAAGTGCAAGTAAAAGTTAGTTAGTTTATAGAGTTGATAATATTTATAGGTATAAAAACACTTAAAAATCTAAGCTCATATGTAGTCATGCTTAAAGTTATTGATTCTAAAACTTATTTATATTGCATATTATCTATGTTTATATTAATTTAAAATAAAAGCTTAATAATTACTATTAAACTAAACTAGCTTGTGTAATGGATTAAGGATGTAATTAAATCATATAAAATAATTATTATAAAAAATAATCATCTCTAAAAATCTGACAATTTTATCTTTAAAATGTTTTACTATGTAGCGTCCTTTAATGAGGGGTAAGAGAAACTGGGGGAGGGGCTTTGTTGCGCCAGAGAAGTGCCACTTAGCTTGATGCTGATTGGTAAGATTTTGGTTAGAGATCTCTAAACCAGAACATAACCTGCCCCAGAGCAGGTTAGCTGTGGAGTGTAAGTTACTAAGGCAATGAATGCAGCTAAAAGCCAAGCCTTTCATGGTACCTAAAACCCAGGATTGGTGCAAAGTCAAACTAAACTGAAACTTACCTGGCTAGCCAGCTAAACCAACTTTATGGTACAGGCCCCTGATCTAAACCAGGTTGGATTTGTTTGGTTTTGTCAACTCTAAACCTACTCTGAAACTGAGTTTGTTCAACTAGCTTCATTGCAACAGGCCACAGTTCCCTTAGAGACTGTAAACTTTAGCCACATTTATCGTGAAACTAACACATTATTAGGAAAGGCAATTTGTAAAGATTCACAAAAAAATACCTTA
Source organism: Sinocyclocheilus grahami (assembly GCF_001515645.1). Classification (NCBI taxonomy): domain Eukaryota; kingdom Metazoa; phylum Chordata; class Actinopteri; order Cypriniformes; family Cyprinidae; genus Sinocyclocheilus; species Sinocyclocheilus grahami. Next base: position 106,305 of record NW_015506928.1, read on the forward strand.
TACTCGCTTCTTCTGAAGGTGAAGCTGGATGATGAATGATTTGCTTGAAGAGGCCCATTTAGGTAGATCGGGGGCGCATTCCCTTCATAAACAAAAGTAATCCACTGCGTCTTCAGCGGCTCAGATGTCGGGAATAAATGACGACTGCTATGTTCATTATTACATCCAACAACAAAACACCTCAATCGCTCAAATACATAAACAATGTATGCTGTTCTGTGTCAGCAGCACCCTACACGTTAGGGCTGTGTGATATTGAAGAAAAATACGATATGCGATACCTTGTTAAAAAATGCGATATGCGATATGATATTGCTTAAAGTGTGTAAAATCAATTTCAATTATATTTAAAAATATTTAAAAATGAAAATTATATAACCAATTTGTTTCTCATTCTTTCTTGGAAATTAAAGAATCACTACAACATCTGATCGTGACCAGCAGTGTTTAAGCATTACATAAAAAGTAATGTCACAAATCAGAAAATGTCATTTTAACATCAGTGTGAACATACAAACAAAAAACATTAATGACACAAATTTTATGTCATTGTGACTTTGCTTTCCATACACTTAAAGTAGTACTTCATATACCACAGCAAAAACTATAGTCTGAGAAAGTTCAAACATGATTAAAGGCAAGTGAACAGTCAGTAAAAAAAAAAGAAAGAAAAAAAGAAATACACAATTTACAAGCATAGATAAAATAAACAGTAGTATTCAGGTACAGAAATGTAATAATTAAGTGTAAAATAGCACTGCATGGTGTTCACTGTATGAATTAAATTTAGATTAATCTTATTATAGCTGTTTTGTTGTTTGATTAACATTAGTGACATATTCAGCAGCACGTATTTATAGGCCGCTGTCCCTTTAAATCCGACTGCACAGATCCAGTATAATGATACACATCCGATGTCTTTCTCAGATGTTTACATTCATTTAAAACATAACCGACTGTGTTTACGAGAATGATCGTCGAGATGGGTACTATTGACATAATTCTGTGTGTATGTGTCTGTTCAAACATAAGGAGGAGATGCGAAAGACGAATCAACTCGGTCTGAAACGCGTCTCTCTGTGTGTGTGTGTGCGCGCGCTTTGCACGTGTGCGGCAGAACTGAAGAGACGCTGCGCGAAATGCTGCTTGTGCGCGCGCTTCAGGTGTGAGTCAGACAGCAAGACGGGACGGCAAAGAGTTGTTTTCTGCAACTTATTGCACTTAACTCTTTTTAACGTCAAGCAATTCTCTGCTATATGCGTCAAACTAAAACTTTGACCTTTTGCAATGTTTTGATTTAAGTAGCCTATTATTAAAATGATTCAGATGCCCGTGCGATATGCATATTGCAATATTTACATTTGCGATATTTCGATAATTTCGATATATCGTGCAGCCCTACTACACGTATACGCTGTTTACGTTGTTTACTATGGAACGTTATTCCGGACAATTTTCAAATAGAATAGCAAATTGTATTTTCAATTGCGTTTTCAATATGTGGACGCATAAATTGTGACATAATCCAAATGCAATTGCAAATCCTGCATTACCGTTTGCATTTTCGCTTTCGCGAACGCACAGTGACTGCCAAATTTCAAATGAAAAAGTTAAGTCCATTTGCAGCTGTATTTCCCATGTCTTAGGAGTTAAGAGTCTGTCATATTTAAATAGCAATATTAATTACCAGTCTGCTTTTTCACGCTCGCTGCGTCGCGCATGTAACCTGCCAAAACTCAAATGGAATCGCAATTCCTTTTGCATTTGAATTTCCGATGTCTACATGGAAAGCTGCCAATCAATGTGAGGGGGCGGGACTATACTAGGGGGCTTGTTTGTATTGGGAGGTGACGTCACTCACAGACGACCGTGCCGAATGCTCTGATCAATGGAGTAATAAAGGCTCTGCTAAAGGCAGCTACCAATCAGTTTCGTACCTGTGTGAACGAATAGACAGTGCAACCTTCCTGGCACAATACATAATTCTGTCTTTTTTTACCACAAATGTAGCGATTATCCCCTACTAACAGCGGGAGCCACAACGGTACGCACAATAGGTCAATATTCACTATTAACCAAACGCGTTTCACCTGTCTCAGCATCTCTCACTGTTTATACTCACTTACACTTTTAATCCATAAAAGAGAGTGTGTCACACCTGCCTCAAGACCTTTTACCGTTTGCACTCCACTTGATACACAAATCTATACTTATTTTCCACCTTACTTTATATTTTATTCAAGTTTTAATCCGTTATGGAGTTTGCGTCCCGTACGTGGCACCAAAGCGCTGCGCCTGCCTCAAGATCTCTCACTATTTACAGCCACTGGACATTGCGATTGATGCATGTGATTTTTTATGCCATCTTGCCTTGGCTGTGGCGTGTTCTGTGACAACTGCACCTAGATCTGACTGGTGAAGTGTCATCTGGGGCAGGCAGAGTAAGAGTAGAAGCATTTACTGTGTATTCACATGCATCTATCAGATCGTAAACAGACTGAGAGATCTTTACACTGTGGTCTGAACGTAAGCAATGTATCCGTGTAAATACGTTGCATACGTTGTTTATGTATGTGATACTCTCCAAAATGGCACCTATGACTCGGAGGAGATGCATTTTTGAATAAAGTTGTTATTTTTGTTTTCTTTGTGCACAAAAAGTATTCTCATAGCTTTATAACATAACGGTTGAACCACTGATGTCACCTGGATTATTTTAGCGATCTCTTTGCTACACATCTGATCCTTGATCGTGTAAGGATCCCTGCTGTCTATGAGAGAGTCAGAGAGCTCTCAGAATGCATCAAAAACATCTTAATTTGTGTTCTGAAGATGAATAAAGGTCTTACAGGTTTGAAACGACATGAGGGTGAGTAATTAATGACAGAATTTTCATTTTTGGGTGAACTGTCCCCTTAAGTATCGTATAGCTTCAGAAGATGTGCAGTATAGTGTATAAGTCATATGTACCATTTTAATGGTGTTTTTTGCCACTTTCAGAGTATGACAGCCTTTGGTCAATATACAATATACTGTCATATTATAGAAAGTAGAAAAATATAATAGAAAGTCATAGAGTCTGAAAAAACTAAAGACTGAGTATAAAATTACAGTATTGGAGATGCTGTCCCTTTAAGGTATTTTCTCACAACTGTGTATTTATATTCCTTACTAAAGTAGCACAAATTATTTTCTGGTAAATCTAGATGTACTATAATATACTTAAAAGCAAAAAGATAACTGTGCCACATCTTAATGCTTATCACCGTTTCACAGAGCACATTCAAACCAGCCAGTGTGTTATGGGACAGTGTTTGTCATAATTCAAAGAAATAAGTTTGCTGAAACATTTGTCTTTATAGAAACTGTTGACTGTTTTCTCCATGTCTTTGCCAGGCCTTCAGATATAAATTCAACTCTGTTCTACATTAAATACTTCATATTTTCTTTGTTTTGCCAGAAGGAGCTGATGCTTTTGTCAGATATCAGCCGCAATGTCTGCTCTAAACTTGCCGTAATAGAGTGTGCTGAAATGGAGCACAAATTGCTACCAATATGATCCAAAGCCAGTAATTCTGCTTGGCAAGTAGTCCTGTATGATTAGAATTATCACTTCATAATGCTGCCAAGTGCAGAAAACTCTCATGCAAATTAACAGGCATGATGGGTAACGGATAGGATAGGCCCTGAAATCCCCTGCCGTCTAAATCTATACTGAGTGTGGGATTGGATTGATCTGCTCAGATCTCCAGGGAGCAAAGACTGTCCAGAGGCTGGATCCTTCATGCCAATGAAACAAATAGTTTAGTTAATTTGATTAGACGGTGCCAGAGAGAAAAGGGGCTGACAGTTGGAGAAGTGCTGAGCAGATTTGTCAGAGTTCACTCTTTTTAACTGTCTCTGCAGAATTATTGGGTTGTACAAGAGTGAATGCCCTGGGTGAGGACATCTGTCAATGTTGCATCAAATGCAGGGCATACTGTGTTTTTAATTTGTAAGGTTCAAAATTGGGGTTCAGATATTTCCCTCTAGCTCAAAGAAGTAGATCTATGAAACAATGTGCTAGCAACATCAATTCCCAGGGAACTGTTCAAATGTTTACAGTACTTTGAATGCAGTGCAAGTCACTTTGGATAAAATCATCTGCTAAATGAACAATATACCTTATGAACTTTCTGTTCCACCTCTCAATAGCCCATTTATTTTCTCAAATAAATGGCCATTGGCAGGTGGGACAGAAAGCTGTGTCATGGATGGATGGATGTAGACAATTTACTAATTTAGCATTACCTTGAAAAGTTTAGGGTTAGTTTTTTTTAGTAACTTAATTTTTAATCCTCAGGGATACAATACATTGATTTAGAATTTTACAAAAAATGATATTAAGAAAAGATACAATTCTTTTCAAAGTTCAAGAATCATGAAAAAAATCCAGAAAAAATCATTAAGCAGCACAACTGTTTCATCTCATTTTTATTTTTGCATGGATAGCTGTTGAAATACAGTGTTATCATATGCATTAGTGTCAAAATAGATAATAAAATTGGGAGACTAGGGAGTTAAAAATTAAAAATAGAAATAGAGAGTTAATACTTAATGTTCTTTCATGTAGGTGTGTAGACTTAGAATTTTATGTAGGTGTGTAGATATGTAGACTTTCTATTATGTTGGTGTTTTTTAGTGAGTTACCAGTGTGGTTGAAGTGTCAATCATATGCTTTGAGAACATGGTAACATGAATTCAAGTTGCTTTAATAAGAAAAAAGAGCTCCAATGGGTGTGCTAGGGATGCAATCAGAAAAATCTTTACACTGCCAACATCTAACATCATATATGTAAAGAAAAGTTATATTGAGCTTATTAGCATTTTTTATAACTCTTTGACTGAATGTGATTTAATCAAATACTTTATGTATGTTTAATTGAAGTGAATTGAGTAAATTCAGCTAAAATTAGGCATGCCTAAATAACTTGATTCAATCACGTGAAACCACTGGCCATGATAGAATCATGTTCAACCAAAGAGTTTTTCACATATGTAGAAATAAAATGATGGTCAAATCAAAAGAGTTAAATATTGTGAGTTGCTACAGCTTTTAGAGCATCTTTAGATTGAAGAACCTTGAAGGTCTGGCAATATATTATGAGATTTATTTACTCCACATTCGGGATGGGTACCGAGAACCAGTATTTTTTGGACCGGTACGTAATTGGGTCGATATCAGAATACCGATAAGCTTCAGGACAAACGATACTGTTATCGATACTTGTGTTGTTTTATCTCCGTATACTTCAATGTTAACGACGAATTAGAAGCTGCTGCTTGTCATTTTCCTTCACTGAATGATGTGGCCGAGGTTTGCTTGACGTGCGTGGTAATATCCAAGCGCATGTGCTGTGTGTTTGCGTGCAAACAGTCATCGCGGCAAGAGTGAAACGTTCGAAAGTGTGGGCTCACGTTACAAAACTAGGTGACACCAGTGTCAGATGCAATATATGCAGTAGTGTAATAGTGAACAAAGGAGGCAACAGTAGTAATATAATGAAACATTTACTAACAAAATACAACATCTACCTCAAGCAATGCGCTGTATTAGGCTATGTCTCCCAGCTCCAGCTCCAGCTACAACTCGCGAGACACATTCACATCAAATATTTATTCAGTAGAGTTACACTCACTGCACTTATTTGTAATCACAAAAGTACATTGTTTCCACGTGCTTTAAAGCCTTGCCGGTTAAACTTTTCATTTGTGTGCTGTTCTAACACTATTCAGAGCGCGTACACCCGAAGCGTCAGTACAGGCTGGTCAAACAGCACCTGATTACTTGGTTATCTTAGTTATCATCTGATTGCGCTAATACTGTCAAAAACACACAAGGTTTACATATAAACACAGTTAATTATGTCTAAAGTGAAAGTAGACAGTTGAGAGAAAAACAGATGCGTGCAGCTCTTAAAGCGGCAGTACTAAACATCCTGCCGCTTGTCATTAAAGGGATAGTTCACCCAAAACGTTTTATTCTGTCATTATTTACTCAGTCATGTTGTACCAAACAAGTATTCATTTTTTATTTATTCTTGTGCTGAACACAAAATAAGATATTTTAAAGAATGTGGGTAACCAAACAGTTGCTGGTCCCCACTGACTTTAATAGTAGGAAAAAAAATATGAAAGTCACTGGGGACCAGCAACTGTTTAGTTTCCCACATTCTTCAAAATAACTTTGTTCAACAGAAGAAAGAAACTCATTCAGGTTTAAAACAAATTGAGAGTGAGTAAATGATGACCCAATTTTCATTTTTGGGGGAACTATTCCTTTAATGTTAATAAAATAAAACCCAAAGAGAAAAATAACTCTCTGCGCTTGACTGAAGAACGTCTCGAGGTTACGTATGTAACCATGGTTCCCTGAAGGGAACGAGACGTTGCGTCGAGCAGGGTGACGTAAGCAACCAGGAAGCATAAAGGCGCATCCGGCAAGTGCACATGTTAGCTTCTGCGAAAGCGAGCACCTGCAGGGATGCAGGGAGTATGGCAGGGAGACGCAGCGTCTCGTTCCCTTCTGGGAACCATGATTACATACGTAACCTCGAGACGTTCCCCTTCAGGAACTCGAGCTGCATTGAACGCTTTGGGAATGAGAATACCCACTGTGCCATATGAGCAAGTCGCTGTCTGGTGTGTATCTGGCGCTCGCACTAGACACCGCAGATTGAGTCTCTCCTGGCCTGCTTCCTGGAAGGGAGGAGGACAAAAGGCTTGTAGTACAATGGGACCTGGCAATGAGGTGGGCACTTTAGGGACATACCAGGGTCTCGAAGAAATGCCCTAACCATGCCCTGGGCAAACTCCAGGCCTGACATAGCAAGAGCCTGGAGGTCCCCTATCCTCTTCAGTGAGGATATAGCGAGCAAGAAGATAGACTTAAGCACGAGAAGCTTATCTGAAGTATCTTCGATGGGTTCAAAGGGAGCTTTGCACAGAGCCTCCAGAACCACTGCCAGATCCCATGAGGGCACCTTAGTGCACTGTACTGGCCTCAGCCTCCGGGTGCTACGGAGGAAATGTGTAACTATCGGGTGTCTTCCCACTGACTGACCACCCTGAAGAGTGTGGTAAGCAACTATGGCCGCCACATAAACCTTCAAAGTGGAGGAGGATAACCCTGTGGTGAATCGCTCCTGCAGAAACTCCAAAACTGAACCAACTGGGCAGTTGACTGGGTCTTGCAGCCGCTGTCCGCACCAAGAGGTGAAAAGTTTCCACTTCAAGGCATACAGTTTCCTCGTGGTGGGAGCTCTGAACTGGAGTATGGTCTCAACAACCTCAGTTGAGAGACCAGATTCTATGAGCTGTGCCCCCTCAGGGGCCCCGCCCCCAACTTCCATAACTCTGGGCGGGGGTGAAGAACGGTGCCCCCTGCCTGAGAGAGGAGGTCCCTCCTGATCGGAATCTCCCGTGGAGAGCCGTCGAGGGACACCAGGTCCGAGAACCATACTCGGGCTGGCCAGAACGGGGCTACTAGCAAAAGACGGACTCCGTCCCGGCGTACTCTCTCCAGAACTCCCGGGAGCAGAGCGATCTGGGGAAATGCGTACAGATGAAGCCTCGGCCCCGTCTGCATCATAGCATCCAGCCCAAGTGGTGCTGGATGTGTGAGGGAGAACCAGAGCGGACAGTGTGTCGTTTCCTGCAACGCGAATAGGTCCACTTCCGCCTGGCCAAACTCCCCCCAAAGGAGCTCCACCACTTCTGGGTGGAGTCTCCACTCCCAGGGCCTCAGCCCCTGTCTCGACAGGATGTCTGCTCCTTAAATAAGATGCCCAGGGATGTCGACTTCTGTTAAGAGCAGTCTACATCCCTTCAGTTCTTATTCTGCTGGATCTATCTGCTGCACAAATAAAAAAAATAAAAATAAAAATTATATCTCTTTACTTATTCCTTCTCTTTCTAGCTTGTGCTTATTTGAATAATGTCTAGAAACTTGGTATTACAAGCACTTCCTGTATCTGTTTACCTCTTTAAGAAGAATCGCTTTATGTATCCCCCAATTGTAAGTCGCTTTGGATAAAAGCGTCTGCAAAATTACTAAATGTAAATGTTAACGAGAGGAACTTTTCCTGAGCCCACAGGAGGATATGGTGCGCCAGCCTGTAAAGAGGGTGCGAGCAAAGACCCCCCTGCCGATATATGTAGGAGACCACCGATGTGTTGTCTGTGTGGACAAGCACACAATGTCCCCAATGTTTTAGAGCTCGAAACACAGCCAACATCTTTAGGTAGCTGATGTGCCACATGAGATGATGGCCTTCCCACCGACTTCGGGCAGAGCGGCCACTCATGACTGCTGTTCTTATCTTGTAACTCGGACAGATTCAACCCCAGGTGTCGCTCCGTGGCCACGAGAGCTGCCATGGAACAGTCGATGGCTCTGGCCATTTCCTTGGTGGTCCGAAGCGACAGATCTGTGGCCCGATGCAGTTCGCACTCTCTCCCTAGTGTCCAGGTCTTTTAGCAGGTCGGCCTGGTACGCCTGCAACACCGCCATAGTGTACAGACACGTACCAGCCTGATCTGCCGCCATATATGCTTTCCCAACCAGGCTGGATGTTAGTCTCACTGGCCTGGTGGGAAGCTTCGGGGCCTTCAGGGACGATGCTGAGGACGGGGACAGATAGCTCGCGAGAATATGGTTTATTCCACTATCTCGAAAGCTCAGAATGGAGATTGGGAAAAAATGGAAGGCTCCGACGTGAAGGCTGTGACTTGATCTAAGGAAACGCTCGTCTAACTTGCTTTTGGGACGAGCATCCTGTTTCTCGGTTGGCCATTCGATGTTCAGTTTAGCTGCAGCATGAGTAACAACCTCCACGAGCTCCTCATACGCGAGGGACTGTGGTGGCGAGTCCACAATCTCCTCTGTGTCGACGCTCATCACATCAACCTCCTCGGAGGAAGATAGATGAAGCGTCTGGCCCTCTCTCGGGGGGGGGGAAGAAACCACGGGGTGGGCTTCCAAACCGTGAAAGGGGGCCGTGGATCTAGCGGGTGAGGACCAAGATCAGAACAAGCCCGTCTCGGATCCCTCCACTAAATCCACTTGTGATCCCCATGATAACAGCCGCCGCTGTGCTTCAGCAACAGCGGGGCTGGACCCAGCAGGATCGCGAGCCTGGCCGCTTTCATTGAAGACGGCCAGGCGGGAGCGAAGCACACGGAGCGGGAAAAGAGATGACGCACAAATCGTGTGTATCCCCACCCGAAATATAACGTGGGCAGGAAGTAGCACACGACTTAAAATGCCGTCCGCTCGCCACATTATTTGAATTACTCTTTGGCATATTTCTCTTTTCGCTAGCTTAACTTTTAACTGACTGAGTGCTTTGCATACATTCACACACACACCATAGATGCGCTCGCTGAAGAGCAAAAGCTAACATGTGCGCTTGCCAGATGCGCCTTTATGCTTCCTGGCTGCTTACGTCACCCCGTTCGTGACGTCTCGCTTCGCTATTGGACTGATTTTACACATGCTTCAGTACAGTGTCTCGCCGGGGGCGTTCCCAAAGCGTTCAACGCAGCTCGAGTTCCTGAAGGGGAACTTTAATACAGTTGATAAAGTTCAGTAGTAATAAAATAACTTGAAATTTTCAACAACTTCTCATTTAATATCTTTTTGCACCAAATAGTATTGATAAGCAGTATCCGTATCGGTATCGATAAAATGTAAACGATACCTATCCCTACTCCACATATTGTATTTAGAAGTTTCTAAAAAATATAAATTATAAATGGATTTTATGGATTGCTGGCATTATGAATGGATTTTATGGATTGTATTATTTTTATTCAGCACTTGCTGAGTGTTCATTTTGTAAACAGATAGTTTCTATTGTTTGGACTTGCTCCATTTGTTTCATATTGTTTCTGTTGCATGTGTCATAAATATTTTTTATTTTGGAGTAAGATCAACACAGTGGCAGTGGACTTTTAATCAACCAGTCCAGCACAAATTCATTGTGCTGAAATATCTGTTGTTGAACGTTAAATTTAGGTTTAAAAGTCAACATGTAGTGCACACATTTTATGAGAGTAGGAACATGGTAGGAAAGTAAGAATATGGTAATCTCAAAGCATGCCATGTTGAAAATATTCAGAAGAAACATTAAGTGCATTGACGGCACTGTGTCTGTAATCGTACGTATTGACCATTTGACAGGTAGCATAATTACTCTCTGCCTTGCTGTGTTGTAATGGAGTCTTACGAATCATTAATTCAGTAATTACCTTCATTCAGGATCTGCATGGTGGCACGTGACCTGCTATTACAGAAATAACCCAATAATGCCGTGCTCATGACTAATTCACAGAATTATCTCCATAGTTTTATTTCAGAATGGGCTATTTTCATACTTTTCTGTTTGTTTAAAGGGTCATATGATGTTGCTATAAAGAACATTATTTGGTGTATTTGGTGTAAAGAAATGTGTTTATGTGGTTTAAGGTAAAAAAAAAACATTATTTTCCACATACTGTACATTATTGTTTCTCCTCTATGCCCCGCCTTTCTGAAACGCGTCGATTTTTAAAAAGCTCATCGGTCTGAAAAAAAAGGTGTGCTCTGATTGGCCAGCTATCCAGTGCGTTGTGATTGGCCGAATACCTCAAGCGTGTGATGGAAATGTTATGCCCCTTACCATATAGTGATGCCGTGTCCAGGAGCGACGAGACAAAACCAATAAAACCCATTATAAACGAGACATTTGTTGCATCCAGTGGGGACATAATTACGGATTATAATGACTTATACTGTCTTTTTACGCGTTGCGTTGCATTGTGCCGCGTAAACATAAAATCATGTCTGCATTTGTGATCGGAGAAATGACAAACAACAAGCGCTACTCTACACTGCTCAAAACTCGTGTTTGAATCATCAGTGGCAAATTCTTTAAATATGAAAATGTACTTACCGTCTGTGAGTCAGAACAGCCGGCATTGTTGTCTACTATCCCAGGATCAGGGAACAGTCCTCTAGGGCTGCAACAACTAATCGATAAAATGGATTATTAACGATAATGAAAATAATCGACAACGATTCTCATTATCGATTAGTCGGGTCTGCCCACAGTGCACGTCCAACTTCAGCTGGTTACGTCAAATTACATCACTGAATTACAAAATGCATCTAAAAATAGTGGAGGAAACAGAATGAGATGCTGCGGGAGAAGTACGTGAACCAAGATGCCCAAAACATGAGAATTCTTTACTTTAAGCTTTAAACTAACTTAATGCATTAGTGTAACGACTTGCCCTATCATACAGTTTGACAGATGCGTGTGCGTCCTCAGTGCAAAAACTTTCCATTTACGGTCATATCCTTTACTGTAAATGTCACAAATTCACGCAAGCATTTCCATTTTTGCATAAAGGCCCGCCCTGACAGTCCACGTTAAGTTTAAATCTGAATGAGCGGTGGACGCGGACAGAGGGAGACGATTAATATGCAGCGCAAAACATTAATTGTGCTGAAATATCTGTTGTTGAACGTTAAATTTAGGTTTAAAAGTCAACATGTAGTGCACACATTTTATGGGAGTAGGAACTGATAACAACGTGTAATTGTCTGTATATAAATATCGGATGCTTCATAACCATATTTTATAGGATAAAGAAATGACAGTAAGACGGGACTGTGGGCAAAGTGAACGTGTGTTCCTGCACAACATTACTCTCACCTATACCTCCGTGAAGTTGGCCCCCCACCCAACGCAAAAGTCGCAAAAATAGTCTCAATCGTTTGTGCTCCGTTTGTGCTGTAAAAAATTTAGTTTGTGCTGCTTTGGTTTTTAAGATATTAAAATAATATTTAATGTTGTTTTTGAGGTCACTCAGCCCCCCCACCAGCTCCAAATTCACCCGAAATAGTCTTGTTTGTTTGTGCTTCGTTTGTGCTGGTTTGTGCAGGTAAAAGTTTCGTTTGTGCTGCTTTGTTTTTTAAAATATTAAACATTATGTTTTAGGCAATGACGTCACCAGCCCCCCTACACGCTCCAAACTCACCCAAAATAGTCTCAATCGTTAGTGCTTCGTTTGTGCTGGTTTGTGCCGGGTAGAAGTTTCGTTTGTGCTGCTTTTTATTTTGCTTTTATTTAGCATTTTATTTTGGGTTCCTCGCTTATTAAATTTCTTACCAAATTGTTGGATTGTAGTGATGTTTTATTAGAACAACAACTTTTTATCAATGTTTTTTGCAGTCATTGTGATGTTTATTAAAAGAATCTCTATATGAGTTTGGAGCGTGTAGGGGGGCTGGTGACGTCATCGCCTAAAACATAATGTTTAATATTTAAAAAAACAAAGCAGCACAAACGAAACTTTTACCTGCACAAACCAGCACAAACGAAGCACAAACAAACGAGACTATTTCAGGTGAATTTGGAGCTGGTGGGGGGGCTGAGTGACCTGAGAATGACCTTTAAATAAATATGTTATATCTAACAAACCAAAGTAGCACAAACAAAATTTTTTACAGCACAAACGGAGCAAAAACGATTGAGACTATTTTTGCGACTTTTGCGTTGGGTGGGGGGCCAACTTCACGGAGGTCTCACCTATTGGTTCCATATAAATAGTACGCAAGATTCGGCAGAGCGCTCCAGTCTCAATTGAGACGCTAAGAAGAGAAAGAATATATATTATTATTATAGATAATTTCTACAGATTTATCAGAATCATTTCTAACTGCTGCTAAAATAGATGCCAGGGAGATAACAAAAAGTCTTGAGATGGACATGAGCTGGCCACAAGTGTGTCAGAGAAGAGCAGCAACCACTGAGTTTGTGATTTTATTCGTCTTTATTATTTGTATTATTATTAAAATTTTTAATGTAGAGATTTAAACTATATTCACTATACAGTGCTTAACAAATTTATTAAAATAAAATGTATGTAAGGTTTTTAACAAATTATGTAAGGTTTGTGCCACTGCTGCTCTAAACTAACAGTATTGGTGATCATTATCATTTTTTAGCTTTCTGTATAGGTTAGTCCTCCAATTTGTGAAAGCTCTTTAGTAACAGTAGTAGGCTATTTCTAATGTGATTATTGCTGTTGTCTATTAAAGAAAAGCAGAAAAAATAGGCAAGCACTTTCCAGATGCCCAATTACAGTCAAAAAGTATTCCTAAACAATGCCAGCATAGGAGGCCATTTTTGTTATTATGTGAATAAATGCTATTTATTTGTTTCAGTTTATTATTTGCCCAATAAATGACAATAACATTTTTAGATAAAAAATTTTTTTTGACAGATTCCTAATATATTTGTTTTCTCTTTACTATGACAGGTGGGCTAATAAATTAAGCACTGTATGTTTTCATAGCATTCAGTTGGCACGTTTGTTTGAAGGACATTGGACAGAATATGGAATAAGTGTGTTATTTTGTCAATAAAACTAAAAGAGGAAAATTGGGCTTTAAAAAAAAATCAAGATTAATCGAAAAAATAATCGGCCAACTAATTGATTATCAAAATAATCGTTAGTTGCAGTCCTACAGTCCTCCATAAAATGTGCTGCACACATCTGAATATTTGGGTCGAACTGTTCTGGAACAGTCTTGTAAATACAACATAACCACTGATTTCTAGTCGTGTCCTCTTTTGGAAGACCAAACAAAGTAGTTTCGCTTTCGCAACGAAACACACAGCGTCTTCACAACATGGTGGCAGCAACAATAAAGTTACGGCTTCTTTCTTTGCTTGAACATTTGGGCGGTGTTATGCTAATCTTCCCACACAGTGACATAGACATGTGGGGGCGTGTTTGAACGAGGCATTTTAGGAAGGCGTGGACGAGTCTTAACTTTTATAAAGAATATCTCTTTGGGTTTGAGACTTTAGTCTTTACAACTTTAGGGATCTTATCTATTCACGAACAGCTTGTAACACTCCAAAGAGAAAGGAAAACTTGAAATCGCATCATATGACACCTTTAAAATCAAAACTAGTTTCAGAAATCACACTGAATTTGAATAATGAACATAGTTATTCATTAAACAAAGTGATTATATTTATCTATAAAATAATTCGATTAAATGATTAATTGCTCCAAATTACACTGCTGAACAATGTACATCAAAAACCTATTTTAGCAATTATAATGAGCTGCGACTCTATCTGAATTGTATTTTCAGAGAGCTGAACTGTATGAGAATTTGTTTGACCTTTCGGAAACTCCTTGTTAACTATATTTCCAGTAAAACTCTGAACTAACAAAAGGCTTAAGGATGCAGCTGTCAGTCAAGCGGTGGTCGCAGCAGAATGTGTTATCAGCTGGCTGCTGCTTGAGCATGTCTTCCTATCTTCGGCACTTACACCTTATGATGTGGACCCAGAAGAGCCGGGCCTGAGGCATAAACAGTGTCACACTTTCTTTTTATAATACGCTTCATTTCATGCTGTAGCTCAGATACTCCAAACTTAGGCACAGAGCTGGTTTATTCCTGTAGGATACTAATTCTCTGTTAGAGGAAGAATGGAAATTTGCTGGTGCTTTGAGTTTTAAAATGTTTCTTTCTGAATTTTTTACCCAAAATTGAAAATTCTATTGAATATTTATTAAAATTATTTTAAACTCTCATGCTGTTTTAAAAATCTGTATTGCTTTCTTGCTTACAGTATATGTAAGACACACAAAAATGTGCATTTAAAAAAGAATGTCCTGGCCACTCTTTTCCATAAGGAAAGAGGTCTGTGCTGACAAAAATACTATAATAAAAGTGGTCCATATTGCTTATTCAAAGTCTTTAGAGAATAGTTTGTGTGTGAATAATTGTGTGAGGAACCTGATAAAATATGGATGACTTTTAATAAAAAAAAAAAGGCCAGTACAAAGTAGGAATATCTAATTAAGATACTATACAGGTGCATCTCAATGAATTAGAATGTCATTTGGTAATAAAAACTATATTTGTATTTATGGGGATTTCAACGGCTGAGGTGAATAAGTTGGTCACTTTTCTTTCTTGCTTTGCCAAAAAGCTTAACATGTCCACCCTGTCGGCATAATATATGCCAGAAGTTATTTGAATACAGTATTTTCAAAATATGTAAGTTTAAATATACCAAATTCTCTTTAACAACCAGACTAAATATTTAGCTAGTCACAGTTTGTTGTAAGCTAATATGCTAATTGAAGCTCAAAATGTCCACTCGATAGGGTGGACATACACATGACAGGGTGGACATAGCATTCATTTGTAGTTAATATTGATAAAAACTAAAATGAATTCCTAACCCTCTTTACGAAAGGGACATCATAGCTTAATAATTTTGCAATGAAAATGTATTTAACAGTAATATATATGTCCATGACAGGGTGGACATATCTTATGGTTTATGCATCGAATAATGGCCCATAATTACCTAAAAAAATGTGTGGGAGCTCAGCTAATATTTTTCTATAGTACTTGAGTGTCTACTATTTATGATATGACACAAAGCGAATGGGAAATTAAAGGGGTCATATGATGCGATTTACACGCTCTTGGTGCATAAAGAAGATCTGTAAAGTTGCAAAGACTAAAGTCTCAAATCCAAAGAGATATTCTTTATAAAGTTAAGAGTCAACCACGCCTACCTAAAACGGCTCGTTCTAACACGCCACACATATCTACTTCACTATGTGGAAATATTAGTGCCACCCAAATATGCACGCAAAGAAAGAAGGCGTGGTTTCAGGAACAGCGGTAGTGTTGATGCAGCCATGTGAGGGAGACGCTGTGTGAATCAGTGCGAAAGCAAAAGCACTTTGTTTGGCCTTCTGGAAGTAGATGCAATTAGGAATCATTGGTTAAGATTTATTTACAACAGAAACAGCACAACTTGTGTGTGTGTGAGAGGGGAACAGGGTCACATCACAGGAAAGTGAACTGCCTGACAGAAATCATAGCACGTCAGCTGTCTTAACCACGGCTTGTGTACTGCGTCATCACTGAAATTGAGTATAGTGAGGGTTGAAAGGCACTCTATGGTGATATTGACCATATATATATATATATATATATATATATATATATATACGCGGGGACGCTCTCGCTCAGCCAGACGCTACCCTCCTCCTAAGCACCAGGGACCCCGACCCAAGATTCCGTTGGACCCAGCGTCTCAGGCGTCATCCTGATCCACGGGACAGGAAGAGGATGGGGTCTGTAAGGGAAACAGGTCAATTTAGCTCAAAGGGAATGATTTAAGATTTTAAAGGGAATTTGGACAGAATCACTGTTTACGGCTGATCACTGAGACGGCCAGCGATTCATTGAACGAGCCGTATGACATCAATTCTGCAATGGACATTTATATCCAAAATATAGTGAAAACTATTAAATAGAACAGTAACGAGATCGGCAGTTTAAGACATTAACTTGTGAGCACAAAACACAAGATACTTCTCTTTTCAATATAAATGAGGCTTTATTGGATAAATCTAAGACATATAAACTAATATAACACATAAACACACGCATTCACACAAGTTGCAGAAAGAGAGAAAGAGGAAATAATTAGTTTAAGAGAATGAAAATGTGAAATCCAAAGTTTACAGCAATATGTGCAATTGCATAGATCTGAACAACCATCAATCACTTAATTAACCCTCGCATTGAGTTCCTCAATGAGGTTAAAATTTATATTAAATGCACCAGTTCAGCTAGGATCTGGAGGTACTTCCGTTGCGTTGCATTGCGTTGCGTTGCCTGTACGGGGGTTCCCTTTGTTGTCTGGTTGCCGAAAGGGGTTTCCCGCGGTCGCTGATTGGCTGGAAGTTCAGTTTTGGGAAGCCAGTGGTTGGGC
>NW_015506928.1:125074-126724 GCF_001515645.1 Sinocyclocheilus grahami
GGGGGTTCCCTTTGTTGTCTGGTTGCCGAAAGGGGTTTCCCGCGGTCGCTGATTGGCTGGAAGTTCAGTTTTGGGAAGCCAGTGGTTGGGCGTTGGCTGACGACGCGGAGCTGTGGGCTGAAGTTGAGGTTTAGACGGCCCTTGAGACACGGCGTTAGGCAAAACTTAACTCAGAAGAACACGAAACTCTCAACGGAAAATAAAATAAAGTAAAGAAATAGATGTAATGTTTGATGAGACTAGGTGGCGTTTCTCCTCATGGTTTTGGAGGGGCTGGCGTGTAAGCCAGAGCATGCTCAAAAAGCGCTAAGAAGCGATGACTGAAAAGCATGACTAAAAGCAAAAAGCTAAAAGCCGCATGGCTAAAAAGCATATAACTAAAACGCATGACTAAAAGCGAAAAGCTAGACACAAAAAGCAAAGTTTGATGGTGTCCTGAGTGTTTAAACTGGGCTTTTGGACACCTCCCAAATGGTGTTTTGACCAATTAGATGTCGTCTTTGCTTGGGGTGTTGTATATTTCTCCTCCCCATTCAATAAATCAAATGTTATCTTATCAGTCACATGGTCCACGTTTTTCCCGCTCTTGCAGAGTATAATTTTGGACATGATTTATATAACAAGAATATGATACATTTGACAAAGAATTGATTGGAAGAAACGTTTCAAGCATGAAGATTCAAACACACACACACACACTAAACATGAATATGAACCCTTAAACTATTCAATAGTTATTCAAAATACATACACAATAAATGATTAAGACCTGATAAGTCACATGTGGGTTACATACAGTACATGATATGGAGTTATGCATAGAAATGATTAGTTGCTCACAACAAGTCCTTTTAGTGTAATTTAGGTGCATGGAAAGGCAGTTTCTGTGCCATTCTGTGGATGAGGACACGTTCTGTGAAGACCAGAGGTTAAGAGGTCTGTAAGGAATCTCAGTCTGTTCTCTGTCTCAGGGGTGGGGGAAGTCAATTCCAAAAGCGCTCGTGATTGTAGTTACTATCCCGTGATGGTCAGGTGGTCATCTCTTTGACCATTTAATCTTGATTACTTTCCCCCAAAATTGACAATCTCCTTGGAATTGTCAATGAGTGTTCTTTTGTTTAAATGCTGTGAGCTACTCAAAGCTGCTAGTTGGTTCAGGTTTTTTTCAGACTGGCTAGTGCTAGGGCCTGATTTATGAACGTCCTGTGTCTTGGGCCTCTGTGGAATTTGGGCTCCTCGTGTTTCAACTGTTCTTTATCAAATTTGACATTGTCTGATTCGGTCTGATATCCTACAGGTCAGATCTCGCCACGGCCGGACTGCCCCTCAAGCAGTCTCTCTTACACCTCTTGACACCTCGTTCAGCTCCGGGTACAGAGGGAACTGTGTTTTGTGCAAACAACGGGCCCGTTCATGCGCCCAAGTATCCGACCGCTGTGATAGCGGGAAAAATAATAAAACACAAACATTTTCAAAAAGAGAGCAAACTTTCTCTTTCATCACTCGTACGTGTTCTCTCCCCATGCGGCCGAGTTAATTCAACCCCTTGTCACGCGGGCCGAGGCCTGGCAGGCCATCCCCGGAGTGTCGAGATGGGTTATGGGGATAATAAAGCGAGGATATTCACTCCAATTCGCTCGAAGACCCCCG
>NW_015506928.1:126943-129344 GCF_001515645.1 Sinocyclocheilus grahami
CCTCTTCCATCACTCGTACGTGTTCTGCCCCCATGCGGCCAGTCACCCGAGTTAAATCAACCCCTCGTCACATGGGCCGAGGCCTGGCAGGCCATCCCCGAGGTGTCGGAATGGGTTATGGGCATAATAATGCGAGGATATTCACTCCAATTCGCTCGAAGACCCCCGCGCTTCAGCGGCGTGGTCCCCACCTCCGTGCAGAGCAAGGACACCCATGTCCTGCGCTCGGAGGTGATGAATTTGCTGGCAAAAGGAGCTGTGGAAAGGGTTCCTCCAGCCCAGAGCGAGTCAGGCCTTTACAGCCATTACTTCCTCGTCCCCAAAAGAGATGGTGGCCTCCGGTCCATCCTCGATCTCAGACACCTGAATCGCGCCCTCATAAGGAGGTCATTCAGGATGATTACACCGAAACAGATCCTCACGCAAATTCGCTCGAGAGACTGGTTCTTTTCCCTGGACCTGAAGGATGCATACTTTCACATCCAGATAGCCCCTCGTCACAGGCCATTCTTGAGATTCGCCTTCGAGGGTGTGGCTTATCAATATACGGTCCTTCCCTTCGGGCTGTCCCTGGCCCCCCGCACCTTTACGAAGTGCATGGATGCGGCTCTTTCCCCTCTGAGACAGATGGGAGTCCGTATTGTCAATTACCTCAACGACTGGCTCATCCTGGCCCAGTCGGAGGCAGAACTAATATCTCACAGAGCCCTCTTCCTCAGCCACCTGGAGTGCCTGGGACTCAGGGTCAATTTTGCCAAAAGCTCATTGCTTCCCAGCCAACGAATCTTGTTCCTGGGAACAATCTTCTACTCAGCTCAAATGAAAGCTGTAGTCACGCCAGAACGAGCTCTGGCCATACGGAGGCTGGCGACCTCCAAGATCGGTACCGCTCGCCCGCTCAAAGCATTTAAAAAAATGCTGGGCCTCATGGCAGCAGCATCTCCAGTGTTACAGTTGGGTCTGCTGCGTATGCGCCCCCTTCAGTGCTGGTTGAAACCACGGCTTCCATTCCATGCGTGGTGTCACGGACGCCTGCATATCAGGGTGAGTCAGTCCTCAGCCACCTGGAGTGCCTGGGACTCAGGGTCAATTTTGCCAAAAGCTCATTGCTTCCCAGCCAACGAATCTTGTTCCTGGGAACAATCTTCTACTCAGCTCAAATGAAAGCTGTAGTCACGCCAGAACGAGCTCTGGCCATACGGAGGCTGGCGACCTCCAAGATCGGTACCGCTCACCCGCTCAAAGCATTTAAAAAAATGCTGGGCCTCATGGCAGCAGCATCTCCAGTGTTACAGTTGGGTCTGCTGCGTATGCGCCCCCTTCAGTGCTGGTTAAAACCACGGGTTCCATTCCATGAGTGGCGTCACGGACACTTGCATATCAGGGTGAGTCAGGCCTGTGTATCGGCCGGTCAGCCCTGGAAGAACTTCCGTTGGATGGAACAGGGCGTGGCCATGGGGATGGTTCACAGAAGGACAGTTGTCACGACAGATGCCTCCAACTCAGGTTGGGGGGTGCTGTGTGAGGGTATACCGACCTTCGGCCACTGGTCGATGGCGGAAAAAGGCTACCACATCAACTGCCTGGAAATGTTAGCAGTATGTCGAGCCTGTCAGTTCTTCCTGCCAGTCCTGAAAGGGCACCATGTGCTAATCCGATCGGACAACATGTCGGTTGTGTCCTACATAAATCACCAGGGAGGCCTCTCTTAATGCTAGTGGTCGAGCCTGTCAGTTCCTCCTGCCAGTCCTGAAAGGGCACCATGTGCTAATCCGATCGGACAACATGTCGGTTGTGTCCTACATAAATCACCAGGGAGGCCTCTCTTAATGCTAGTGGAGCGCTTCTTAGAGTGGGCTCAACCAAACCTGCGCTTGCTAAAGGCAGTGCATATACCGGGCAAATTAAACCGAGGAGCGGACATGTTTTCAAGGAGCAATGTCCCCTCAGGAGAGTGGACGCTCCATCCGCAAACGGTTCAGAAAATCTGGGAGATCTTCGGCGAGGCCGAGGTAGACCTCTTCGCCTCAGAAGACAACTCTCACTGCCAAATTTATTTCTCAAAGACCAAGGACGCGCCGCTTCCTGAAGAGTGTAAGGAGGCTGAATTCGCCTCGTCCCCCTACCTTCCCTTCATGGGACCTTCCCACTGTGCTGAGGGCCCCGAAGGGCCCCGCTTTCGAGCCGCTACAAGCCGCCAACATTAGGTCGCTATCGCTAAAGACTGCTCTGCTTCTAGCACTAGCATCAGTAAAGCGATTAGGAGACATGCAGGCGCTCTCAATTAGCCCTCAATCAGCCTGGAATTCGGGCCTAATGACACTTAAGTCGTCCTGAAACCGAGGCACGGTTACATACCTAAAGTGCTCTCCACTCCGTTCAGAGCACAGGTCATTACGCT
>NW_015506928.1:129561-133037 GCF_001515645.1 Sinocyclocheilus grahami
GGGTTTCCGGTTACGAAGCAAAGACTCTCTAGATGGATAGTAGACGCCATCTCGCTAGCATACTCTTCCTTGGGCCTCCAATGCCCCATTGGAGTACAGGCCCACTCGACTAGAGGCATCGCCTCGTCGTGGGCATGGTCCAGTGGTGTGTCCATTGCGGATATTTGTGAGGCGGCCGGCTGGGCCTCGCCGTCCATATTTGCGAGGTTTTATAACCTGGAAGTGCCGGCCTTACAGGCCAGGATCCTTTCTGCTTGAATTGGCACGCACTGTGTAAACAGACATGACAGAGAGCCCTTGGCCGTGCCACACCCAAGTTCTCTGGTATTGTTCACCTGTTAGCTCTCGACCCCTGGGTGTCGAAGTTACGGGTATACTCTGGAACGATTAACCAGGCCGGGTGTGACCTAGAAAGCTCAGCCCGCTTAGCCTTGGGTTATTGTTGACTTCTCTATAAGCATTGGTTGCTTATGGAAGTTAAACCTTTAGTCATTCCCCTACATTAGCATGGCGTGATTGGACTGTTCCCATATGCGTATTAAGCAAGACGCAGTACGAGTGAAGTATCGAAAGGGAACGTACTCTGCTACTAACATAACCTCAGTTCCCTGAGACACGGGAACGAGTACTGCATTGCTAGCCGTGCTATGTAGCTGCACGACTCAGTCGTCGCTTCAGTCAAAGTAAACCTGAGATCCAACAGCAGGGGCGCTTTTTACCCCAAATACCATACTTTTACATATTCTTTTGTTATTTAAAAACTGTTGGAAAATAATATCAAAGGCGCCTTTTACCCCGGGGCGCCTTAAAGGGGTCATATGATGTTGCTAAAAAGAACATTATTTTGTGTATTTGGTGTAATGAAATGCGTTTATGCAGTTTAAGGTTCAAAAAACACATTATTTTCCACATACTGTACATTATTGTTTCTCCTCTATGCCCCGCCTTTCTGAAGCACATCGATTTTTACAAAGCTCATCGGTCTGAAAAGCGAGGTGTGCTCTGATTGGCCAGCTATCCAGTGCATTGTGATTGGCCGAATACCTCAAGCATGTGACGGAAATGTTACGCCCACATACCGTGATGCCGTGTCCCGGCCGGAGCGATGAGACTAAAACATTAAAACCCATTATAAACGAGGCATTTGTTGCATCCAGTGGGGACATAATTACGGATTATAATGACAAAACATAAAACCATGTCTGCATTTGTGATTGGAGAAATGACAAACAACAAGCGCTATTCTACACTGCTCAAAACTGGCGTTTGAATCGTCAGTGGCAAATTCTTTAAATATGAAAACATACTTACAGACTGAGTCAGAACAGCCGGCATTGTAGTCTACTCTCACAGGATCAGGGAACAGTCCTCCATAAAATGCATTGCACACATCTGAATATTTGGGTTGAACTGTTCTGGAACAGTGTTGTAAATACAACTTAACCACTGATTTCTAATCATGTCCTCTTTTGGAAGGCCAAACAAAGTAGTTTAGCTTTCATAACGAAACACACAGCGCCTTCACGACATGGTGGCGACTACGGCAACAACAATACTACAGCAAGAATAAAAGTTACGCCGTTTTTCTTTGCGTGAACATTTAGGCAGCAAATCTTCCCACATCGTGAAGCAGACATGTGGGGGCGCGTTAGAATGAGCCGTTTTAGGTAGGCGTGGTTGACTCTTACATTTTATAAAGAATATCTCTTTGGATTTGAGACTTTAGTCTTTGCCTTATATCCAGAGGCGGACAGTAACTAAGTACATTTACTTGAGTATTCTACTTGAGTACACTTTTTGAGTATCTGTACTTTACTTGAGTATAATTTTTTCAGGAAACTTATGACTTTAACTTCACTACATTTGAAAGACAAATATTGTACTTTTCACTCCACTACATTTCTATCAAGGTCCTAGAAGTAGAAAGTCATTAGCAGCTTTGAAAGTCAGTGGGTGATTTTTTTCTTCTCTAAAACGTGACTTTCTTTTTTCAGACAGTTTATCAGTAATCACTCTTGGGGCTACATGAAGTGATTTCCCAGCATTTTTTTGAGCACTGACCAGCTGCAAATGTGATATTTCTTTACAACAATTCAATAATAAGAAGTTAATATTGTGGTATATATTAGACACAATATTGTCTGATTTTGCTAAATTGTGGAAGTGAAAATACTACCTATAAAGTCACAGAAGAACTGTTGTGCGTCTCTTAATAAAACACAATAGGTGTTGGACTTGAAGCAGCACTGCACAGACCATTCTGTGTGTGACATCAAAGTACAGCGAGAGCGATTAGACAGCATTGTTTTTAATATTTTTGTTTTGATGTCAAATAAGTCTTGCTGTTTTGGATTTTTGTTAAAGCAGTGTTGCTGTTGTACAACTACAGTTGTGTTGCTGGGTTTTAAAGCAGGTGTGATTTTTTTTTTTCTCTCTTCCTTATCAGTCTGTGTTTACAGCAATTTCACTGTCCACTCTCTGTTCAAATGTGGATGAATGGCTACACATAGATGTGTGCACACACTGTCAGAGCTGTGTGAGATCACTACCATCCTGCTTTTGTGGGGGTGGGTAGGGGTGTTAAATAATATATATATATATATTTTTCCCATAGGCTTTTAACGTTCTAAAAGCTCTTTATTCCAAAGATACTACAAGCTAGTCAGTGTATTCAGTAGGTGTAATGTATTGCAAGTTGCTTCAGAAGTATTGCAAGTATTACATACAACAATAATAAAACAGTGCATTGACATAAAAAAGGAAATTTACTTTTGGTACTTAAGTACTTTTAAAAGCAATTACTTCTGTACTTTTACTTAAGTAAAAATCTGTCTTTACAACTTTTACTTGTAATGGAGTAATATTTGACCAGCAGTATCTGTACTTTCACTCAAGTAATGGAGTTGTGTACTTTGTCCGCCTCTGCTTATATCTCTTTGCTTTAGAGACTTTGCAACTTTACAGATCTTCTTTATGCACCAAGAGCTTGTAACACTCCAAAGAGAAAGGACAAATTGAAATTGCATCAAATGACCCCTTTAAGCCCCGTTGTACCCTATATACAGTTGTGGTCAGAATTATTGGCACCCTTGGTAAATATGATCAAAGAAGGCTGTGAAAATAAATCTGCATTGTTAATCATTTTGATCTTTTATTTTAAAAATTCACAAATATCTAACCTTTCATTGGAGAATAAGAATTTAAATGGGGGAAATATCATTGACATAAATGTTTTTCTCTAATACACATTGGACACAATTAACGGCACCCTTTTATTCAATGCTTTTTGAAACCTCCATTTGGCATAATAACAGCTCTGAGTTTTCTCCTATAATGCCTGATTAGGTTAGAGAGCACCTGACAAGAGATCAGAGACAATTCCTTCAACCAGAATCTCTCCAGACCCTTCAGATTCCCAGCTCCATGAAGGTGCTTCTCTTCTTCAGTGCACCACACTCATTTTCTATAGGGTTCAG
>NW_015506928.1:134287-135179 GCF_001515645.1 Sinocyclocheilus grahami
ACCCTTGGTAAATATGATCAAAGAAGGCTGTGAAAATAAATCTGCATTGTTAATCATTTTGATCTTTTATTTTAAAAATTCACAAATATCTAACCTTTCATTGGAGAATAAGAATTTAAATGGGGGAAATATCATTGACATAAATGTTTTTCTCTAATACACATTGGACACAATTAACGGCACCCTTTTATTCAATGCTTTTTGAAACCTCCATTTGGCATAATAACAGCTCTGAGTTTTCTCCTATAATGCCTGATTAGGTTAGAGAGCACCTGACAAGAGATCAGAGACAATTCCTTCAACCAGAATCTCTCCAGACCCTTCAGATTCCCAGCTCCATGATGGTGCTTCTCCTCTTCAGTTCACCACACTCATTTTCTATAGGGTTCAGGTCAGGGAACTGGAATGGCCATAGCAGAAGCTTGATTTTGTGCCCAGTGACCCATTTTTGAGTTGTTTTTGGATTATTGTCCAGTTGGAAGATCCAAACATGGCCCATTATACGAATTCTAACAGAGTCAGTCACTTTGTGATTTTTTTTATCTGTTGGTATTTGATAGAATCAAAGATGCCATGTATCTAAACAAGATGTCCTGGACCTCCAGCAGAAATATAGGCCCACAACATTAAAAATACAGCATTATATTTCATTGTACACATGGGGTACTTTTTATCCCTGTGTGCACCAAACCCATCTTGAGTGTTTGTTGCTAAAATGCAAATTTTTTAGTTACATCTGACCATAGAAGCCAGTTTCATTTGAAGTTCCAGTCGTGTCTGACAACAGAATATGCTGGGGATTGTTTTTGGATGAGAGCATTTTCTTTTCTTGATTTTTTTTCTTGAAACCCTCCCAAACAACATGTGGTGTAGTGTAGGTGTGATTTTTTTT
>NW_015506928.1:136136-137690 GCF_001515645.1 Sinocyclocheilus grahami
TGGGGTACCAATAATTGTGTCCAACGTGTATTTGAGAAAAACATTTGTCATAATTATATTTATGCACAGCCTTCTTTAATCATATATAATCTTTTAAAATTCTTATTCTCCAATGAATGTAGGGATGCACCAATACCACTTTTTCCAGTACTCGCCCGATACCGATACTTTTATTTTTGGTACTTGCCGATACCGAGTACCGATACCGATATTTTTATTGCATTTGTACATTTTTTTAATATTGGGTACAGAAACCAAAATGGTATGCATAATGTTAGTTGGTTAACTTGTGTGTATGTGTATGTTTTAGTTAGGTTTTTATGTAATCTAGATTAGCCAAATATAATTCATGTTTCATTTATAAAGAAGGAGCGTCTGGGGTCATATAATTTCAAGGTTAAAACTGTGCCAAAAAGATCCCTTGCTACTTAGCTCGTAGCTTACTTATAATAATTACCTCTGTTAAGAGCTTACAAATAATCATAATTGTGTTGACCGTGGCCAGGAAAACACATATTTAATTTGTTAAAAGATACTAAGAATCACCGGCTCGCTGGACGACCCCGGATTTTAAGTGCAAACTAACACATTTGAAATCAGTTTAATCAGGTGGACTTGGGACATTCAGATCCGAGTCCTAGCAAAACCTGAATGTAGTAATCATCATTAATTCCCTATAATTACAAATTAATAATGAATAAATTATATGTCATTACATGTGGTGGAGAAGTAAGCTGGCAACGATTAGACTGAAAAATTAATGACCCAAGATAAATATTATGAATTTTGTCTATTTTTATCCGGAAAAATAGATAAAAGACAAAAGAAACTGAATTTGTTGTGTTATTTGGTTGTTATTTTAGCACGGAAGAGCGTGTTGTTTGAATGTGAAACTCGAGTTGTTCTTTAAAGAATTGAACTGCAGAAAAAGTTTTCTTTAAGTCGCTTTAAGAGCACACAAACAGAGAAGCAAGCGTGTCCCTTGTTCTTCTGTCTTTTAAAAAGGCCTTCATAGTTCGATTTGTTGGTGCGTGTTCCACTTCCAAACGAGTCTATGATAAATAATTATCCCGGCTTCAGACCATTAAACTAGCTAATTAATGCTCTTGCCATTTAATTCACAAAAAAAAAATAAAAAATAGTGAACTTGAAAACGCGGTACTCACAGTGTCCGAGACATTATTTTTGTTTTGTGAAGGGAGAATTATGAAAACTGGATAAAATGAAATCGTGGTTAAATCCACGTGTGTTTTGTCTGTATAAATATACAGGTTGTGATGTCCGCTGAGGTATCAACAACAGTTATTGTATTAATGGCAGTAAAGCTGTACATTTAATTTATCTCACTCTAACGAGTGAGTGTTACACAGCACTGTAAGATAAAATTCTAAATAGTATTTTCTGGTTTTTCAGTGTGGAATGCACCATCATTCCCACTTGAAAGGCGTAAACTGTGTATAACCAGCCAACTGTGTGTGATCGCAGGACAGTAACCATAGTAACCAAGTTTCCGGAAGGAACTTCCAGCGCCATTTTGAGCTGTTTGTAAACAGA
>NW_015506928.1:138261-140676 GCF_001515645.1 Sinocyclocheilus grahami
TGTGTGTATGTGTATGTTTTAGTTAGGTTTTTATGTAATCTAGATTAGCCAAATATAATTCATGTTTCATTTATAAAGAAGGAGCGTCTGGGGTCATATAATTTCAAGGTTAAAACTGTGCCAAAAAGATCCCTTGCTACTTAG
This sequence comes from Sinocyclocheilus grahami, assembly GCF_001515645.1. Taxonomy (NCBI): domain Eukaryota; kingdom Metazoa; phylum Chordata; class Actinopteri; order Cypriniformes; family Cyprinidae; genus Sinocyclocheilus; species Sinocyclocheilus grahami. The sequence goes on from NW_015506928.1 coordinate 138,406, forward strand.
CTCGTAGCTTACTTATAATAATTACCTCTGTTAAGAGCTTACAAATAATCATAATTGTGTTGACCGTGGCCAGGAAAACACATATTTAATTTGTTAAAAGATACTAAGAATCACCGGCTCGCTGGACGACCCTGGATTTAAAGTGCAAACTAACACATTTGAAATCAGTTTAATCAGGTGGACTTGGGACATTCAGATCCGAGTCCTAGCAAAACCTGAATGTAGTAATCATCATTAATTCCCTATAATTACAAATTAATAATGAATAAATTATATGTCATTACATGTGGTGGAGAAGTAAGCTGGCAAAGATTAGACTGAAAAATTAATGACCCAAGATAAATATTATGAATTTTGTCTATTTTTATCCGGAAAAATAGATAAAAGACAAAAGAAACTGAATTTGTTGTGTTATTTGGTTGTTATTTTAGCACGGAAGAGCGTGTTGTTTGAATGTGAAACTCGAGTTGTTCTTTAAAGAATTGAACTGCAGAAAAAGTTTTCTTTAAGTCGCTTTAAGAGCGCACGAACAGAGAAGCAAGCGTGTCCCTTGTTCTTCTGTCTTTTAAAAAGGCCTTCATAGTTCGATTTGTTGGTGCGTGTTCCACTTCCAAACGAGTCTATGATAAATAATTATCCCGGCTTCAGACCATTAAACTAGCTAATTAATGCTCTTGCCATTTAATTCACAAAAAAAAAATAAAAAATAGTGAACTTGAAAACGCGGTACTCACAGTGTCCGAGACATTATTTTTGTTTTGTGAAGGGAGAATTATGAAAACTGGATAAAATGAAATCGTGGTTAAATCCACGTGTGTTTTGTCTGTATAAATATACAGGTTGTGATGTCCGCTGAGGTATCAACAACAGTTATTGTATTAATGGCAGTAAAGCTGTACATTTAATTTATCTCACTCTAACGAGTGAGTGTTACACAGCACTGTAAGATAAAATTCTAAATAGTATTTTCTGGTTTTTCAGTGTGGAATGCACCATCATTCCCACTTGAAAGGCGTAAACTGTGTATAACCAGCCAACTGTGTGTGATCGCAGGACAGTAACCATAGTAACCAAGTTTCCCCCATTATTTTAATGCTACGTTGTGATTAATTCAGCTTTAACGGCCCTTATGATTTTATGGACATCAGTAAATATTATCAATTTGCTATACTTAAGGATTTGAAATCGTTAGTAATCCTTAACCGGCAATAAGGCAATACAATTTTAATTTCATGGTTAGCATTAAAGTTCGAGTCATCCTGCTTCAAGATATAAATTGATTAATAGTAATTTTTAATTACTCTCATAAATTTTAATGATAACATCATTCAATTTTGACCAGGAGATACCATTTCTAACCCGAAATTCTAATTTAATTTGCAATTAGCCTATTTCAGTTATTTAATTAATTTAATACATTGGAAGAGCAAAACTTTTCCTCTCTCTTCTTCTGCTTCTCTCTCTCTCTCAGCTGTTTCCTTCTGAGTTGACTGCTGTGGTTGTTTTGCTGGGATATGGCCTGTGGAAATCACCAAGCAGAGAATTGTTAGAAAGTGAACAGGTATGTGTGAAACTTGAGAACCGTGTTCAAAATTGTCTACCATTTACCTTCACTCTTCTGCAAAACCCTTCTCAGCGAAAGAAGACTGACAAGCACTAATACATTAGGAGAGCAAAACTTTTTCTCTCTCTTCTTCTGCTTCTCTCTCTCAACTGTTTCCTTCTGAGTTGACTACTGCGGTTGTTTGCTGGGATGCGGCCTGTGGAAATCACCAAGCAGAGAATTGTTGAGAAATTGAACAGGTATTTTGTGAAACTTGAGAACGCCGTTTCAAAATTGTCTTCCATTTACCTTTCACTTGCTTAAGAAACCCTACCTAGCTAAGAAGACTGACAGGCACCTGCCAAAATTTGAACAAGCATGCAGGAACGAAAAATTGGTGAATAGTGTCAATCGTAACAGCTAAAAAAAAAACAATACTGTCATTTTTATTGTTTTTCCTTCACACGGAGGACTTTTAATAACAATCACAGTCCTGTGGTTTGTGGTATTAAGAAATCCCCATTCCCAAACACCGGTTTAGAAGCATCCTTCTAAATCAAACTTAACCAAAAAGAAAAAGAGAAGAAAATTCAATTATCCTCCCTCTGCTACCAGAAAAGGGTATTTTGTTGTTTTATCTTTCCCTCTCATCTTACCATTAACTTCCTTTTCCTTATAAAAGAAAAAAAAAACTTTGCTCTTACAGGAAAATTGGAAGCAGCCAATTA
>NW_015506928.1:140686-143684 GCF_001515645.1 Sinocyclocheilus grahami
GCTGCCACAGAGAAGGTTGTGACTTAAACTCCTCTTTGCCAAACACTGCCAATCAATAACAGACAGGTTCCACCGAGATTTGAACTCGGATCGCTGGATTCAGAGTCCAGAGTGCTCACCGTTACACCATGGAACCAAGCAGCAGCAGGGGCGTCTGCTCTTCTGTTTGCAGTGTAGCACTGACTCAGAAGGAAGCGCTGAAAAAAGCAACTGACCAGCGAGCATCAGAATGGTGTCCAAAAAGCTCTGCCTGCTCCCCTCTGCCGAAAGCCGGGATCGATCCAGGGACCTTTAGATCTTCAGTCTAACTCTCTCCCAACTGAGCTATTTCGGCCTCGGAGCAAACGTCTGTAACAGACTGAGTGACCTACTCAATGCAACGCAAGCAAAAGGTCAGAGACCAATTAGAAGTATTGCCAGCACTGCCACACACATCATGCTTTTATCGCTGAAGAAAAACTGTCTGAGGTCTGTAATGCTTCTTCACAGGAGGTAACGGTGACACAAGTCTGCTACATTTAGTTCTACGTTGTTCCTGTTCAGTTTATTGTGTGTTCTAGATTCTTTGTGAACACTCACCATGTCAGATTCATCTCATTTGCACGGTTAAAGCGCCTCTTTGCCAAGCACTGCCAAACAAAATCGGGCAGGTTCCAGCTCATCTGAGCCATCTCAGAAATGACACCTCTTGTCATTGCAAGCCCTCTAAACCAACGAGCTAAGTGGTCAACCAAGATTAAATTGCAGACGAGGAACCAAAGAGAAGTCCGACAGCATCAGAGAGGAACTCAGACATGCCTACGAGCTGCGCCCTGAGCCTACAAGGACCCGACGAGCACCAGTCTCACCCCTGCCTAGCAGGACCGGGTCACCTGTTCCTCTACTGACACGTGAGCAAAAGGGGGAGGGGGCAGTGCTGAAACATTCACCGACTCCCTCTGAAGAACCTTACCTCACGACAAAGCTAAGAGAACTTGCTCCAGCCAGCCACAGAGCATCACATGGCTTGGACCTCAAAGACCTCGACAAGCTCGCCAGAAATATTGGCAAATTCACCCCAAGTGTGCCAGGTAGCCAGGATGTCCAAGCTTATCTGCAAGACGTCGATTTCCATCTGGAAATGAGGCTCAATGTCACGGACAAAGACAGACTCTATTTGCTCCGAACAACCGCCAGCCCTGACGTACGCAGTTTCCTGGACAGGCAGCCTGCTCACACAAAGGCTGACTACCACCTCCTCCGAGAGGCCCTCATTAAAGAATTCGCCGACCCTGAGTCAGAACAAGGACTGGTGGCTGCCCTGGAGACGAGACAAGGACGTCATGACTCTCCCCAAGCCTACTACAGCCGACTCAGACGAGCATACTTCGGAACTCGCAACGAACCGAACATGGAAGAGGATCTAAACTTCAAAACTCTCTTCCTGAGAAACCTCCATCCTGGAGTAAGCCACCATCTGGGTGTTCTCGCATGTCCTCGGACAATGAATGCTCAACAGTTGCGTGACTTGGCACAGAAAGCCTACGGCAAACAAAAGATGGCCTCCGAAAAGGGCGCCAAAACCCCAACAGTTCTTGACTTCAACACTCAAAGTCAAGGTCTGGCTCTAGAGGGCGCCCAACCTCAAGACCATGCCAAGCCGCCACACAAAGAGTGGAACACACCCTCGCTTAACAGACAACGAGACTCTCATGCTGGTACCCGACCTAAACCGAGGAACAACCGCTAGGATGGACCATGTGGACGACAACACTCACCTGGACGTCACTGGGAAAAATCTTGGGACCAATCCAGACCTCGTGAGAATCAATGGAACAGATCGTGGAATCAGCCAAACTCGTTTGGAAACTCGAGAGGAAAAGGCTCATGGGAATCCAACGGAACCTCCAAGGGAAAACGACAGACACACCCTGGAGCCACCAGTCCAAGGAATCAACGAAGGAACTCGCAAAGATTCCAAGCTGACCAAGCTCAAACTGAATCCACACAAGAACAAAACACATCACCGTGTTCCGACTCACAAGAACTAATGAAAATGATGATGAAAGAGTTCTTCCACCGAAAGGAGGAGGACCGGAAGTGGGAAAAGAAAGAGAAACCAGAGTCAGCCTGACTAGCAGCCGGAAGAGAAGGCAGCGACCAGCTGACCCAACCAGCAACAGAGAACAGCACTCCTTCACCACATTCTCAGAGAACCGTAACCTCCATAACTTCAGACGGACAAGAAGTCCTACCTGAACAACCTGCAAAACAGTCAGAAACTGACCCAACACCTGATGCGTCAGATCACAGCAGCGTCCGACAAACACCTGCTGACGACACCACTCAAGTTCCTGAAAGTGCTGTCTTGGTCATCTGCCACTCCTCCGATGAACACCAGATCAGTCCTGACATCCTACCTGTCTCATCCCAAACTCCAGTCCCTCAACTACTGGGCGACCTCATTGAGAAAGGTATAGCACGAAAGTTTTACCTCTCCATCATCATCGAACGCCACATCAAAGTCGAAGCCCTTTTGGACACGGGAGCCGACATCACTCTAATGTCAACTGAACTCCTTGAAGAAGTCCAAGAAAGAACAAAGAGGTCTAATAGCACCCTCAAACTTCAAAGGTGCGAGCTGAACCTTCAAGCGTATTCCCACACGGGCCTACAACTAAACCACATGGCCCCAATTCACCTAACTGTGGGACCAATGGACCTTGTTCACCCAGTATACGTCTCACCACTCAACACGTATCCACTCCTCATTGGAAAAGACCTGCTTAATCGCTTTGAACCCTTAATTGACTTCAAGCAACTAAAGATATGGACGCAAGTCCGTGAGCCTCTACCCTGCCAGTCAGTAGACTCCAACGAGTCGCAGTGTCAAACCACAGACACCGCCGCCAACTCACTGACTGATGATGCAATGTCAAAGCCAGGGCCAGGGCCCAGCTCAACTCCAAGCAGAAAGAACCTGGACCCTTTCCTCTGCTCATTGCAGGTGCCTGACTCA
>NW_015506928.1:144205-145026 GCF_001515645.1 Sinocyclocheilus grahami
CAAAGATATCAACATTCCCAAAGCCAGTCACCTGGGATGGCTCATAAACCAGACGTTCCATGACTTTGAACTAACAGTACCGGTCATAGGCCACATACCAGTCCAACTACTGTCAGATGAATATGATGACACAGTAACGTTCACAAGACCCAATGGAACCATTGCCATCACTTCTATTCTGCCAGTGTCCAGAGAAAGCATCTGCCGATCAGAAATCACAGACGACACTCACCTTGCAGTCTACGCTGTCTCAACACAGCTCGCAACAGAATCACCTGCACAGGTGACCATCACGGCCCAGAGCCCCTCAAATGACTTAACCATGGAGGAACCCTACACCGGGTTCGCCGCACAAATCCAACAGATCCTGAGTGAGGCGGATGCCCTCCACAAGGAAGCAGACCGCCAAGGACTCAAAGAGGTTCTGTACAAGTACAAGGACTCCTTCGCAAAGGACTCCCTGGACTGTGGACTGACCAACATCCACAGTGTGCGCATTCCGACAAGCCCAAATGCACCACCCACATTTGTGCGACAGTACAAGATTCCAATAGCATCATATGAGCCAGTGCAAGAAATTGTTGACTCCATGCTGGAAAAGGGGGTCATCCGGCCCTGTAACAGCACATACTCTGCTCCGATATGGCCAGTCATGAAACCCAACGGCAAATGGCGACCCACTATCGACTACCGCAAGTTGAACCAGCAAGTACCCTTGTCACGATGGCCAATGACCCAGTTGGACCAAGAGATTCCCAAAATCAAAGGCTAGGACCCCAACACGGGGTAACAAATACTTCCTCACCGTGGTTTGCGAATTC
>NW_015506928.1:146686-148239 GCF_001515645.1 Sinocyclocheilus grahami
TCTCCTCACCCTCCAAGCTTCGGATCCAACACTGCAAACTATTGCGGCTCACCTTTCAGAGCCATTAACTCATCCCATTCCCACCTCCGACCTAGCCACTTCCTATGACCTCCGCACGCTCAACTCTATCAAGCACATGCTGCATCTCAAAGACGGCGTCCTCACGTATGTCCCTGAGCCCCTCACTGCGCCAAAGCTCGTAGTCCCTCAGGGCCAAAGGGGGATAATGCTGACGCACGCCCACGATTCACCATGCGCTGGACACCATGGCACCAAGGCCACCTACGAAATGCTCAAGCAAGTAGCATACTGGCCTGGCATGCAGCAAGACGTGGCGGAGTACGTAAAAGGATGCCTGGTGTGTTGCCAGTTCCAACCGGCAAACCCAAACCACCGAGCACCACTGCAACGGAAAGGAATGCCCTTCCCATGGTCGGACCTCCAAATAGATTGGGTGGGACCCCTACCACGGTCAACAAGGGGTAACAAATACTTCCTCAACGTGGTTTGCGAATTCACAAAGTGGGTAGAGTGTCTCCCAGCTCCCAACGATACAGCAGAAACAACAGCCTGCCTTTTGATGAACCACATCTTCTCAAGGTTCGGACTGCCTTTAAGGGTCAACTCTGACCGAGGAACCCACTTCACCGCCGAAGTCATGCAAGAAGTGTGGAAACTCTTGGGTATACAGGCCAAGCTCCATATAAGCCATCAAGCCATCACCTCAGGTCAAGTGGAACGTACCAACAGGACAGTGGTCAGCATGTTGAAGAAGTACGTGTCCGCCAATCAACCAATCAAAGATATTAAGCTTCCTCTGGTACTGATGGCCATCAGGGCCACCCCTCACCGGTCTACCGGAGTACCCCCATTCGAGATGATGACGGGGCGACAAATGACACTACCGTTACACCTGCTGTACCAACCTGGTGACCTAAACCTCATCACTGCCTATACCACTCACCAATACCTGGAAGAGTTGCATCAACACCTGAGAACAACTTTCACCTTCGCGCAACAACAACTCCAAAGAAGTGCGGAAGGTCGAAAAGCCTACTATGACCAAAAGGCCTCTCACCAGGAACTGAATGTCGGAGACAAAGTATGGTACTACAGCTTCACCCAACCAAGGCAGAACGCTCCCCATCGCCTGTCAAAGAAATTCCTACCTCACTGGACAGGACCCCATGAGATTGTGGACAAACTCTCACCTGTTGCCTATCGAATCAAAATCAGACAAGGGCGCAGCGAGCCAGTCCTTCGATGGGTCCACCGAAACCAGATAAAGAGGCACCAGGGCTCCAACCGACAGGAAAAGGGGGAAGATCAAACCAACTGACACAGACCGACAATCTCATACTCTACACCACACCGACATAACTTCTGTCATTTTAGGAAGACACATAGCTATCTTTCTTAAACACAACACCTACATACTCTCCTCCACCGCACTGCTAAGACCAACCTCTAGGAGAGAGGAGGTACTCCACACCCGTGACACTCGTTTGCTGTCTCACCTCATTCAGTGTCCGTGTGTCTGTTTGTTTTTTTTT
>NW_015506928.1:150780-151834 GCF_001515645.1 Sinocyclocheilus grahami
CTCTCTGGCTGATATTTTCAGCTCAAGAAATGGTGTTCTGATTAAAGACCTGCCGAGGCTTGAATTAGCTCTCAATAACTCAGATAATTTCAGTTTCAAGAGCACTTATGGAAAGCTGATGATGCTGTGACCTGCATCTTGAATCCCTTAGCACTTTCACCTGCTAGAAAAAAAAAGTATATCTGTAACCTTTGCTTACTTATATTCCCATTTCCTTTCTGCATTCTTGCATTAATAAAGCATTCACAAAGACAGATCTGTGTGTTTGTGTTTTTTTTTTTTTTTTTACAAAATGCAAAACTTACAAAAATGCAAAAGCTACAGGCAGTGCTGCTTCTGCCCCGTTTGATATAATTTTATACCCACATTTGAAACCGGCAACTTCATTTGTGTCCTTTGCAGTAGTTAACCAGGAAGTCAAGGTTCAGCTGATGCACTGGCCATTTATCAAGATTGCCTCTGCCTCTTCCTGAGATGCTAGGACAGGCTCCAGCATTCCTGTGACAAAACACGGGACAAGCAGTTCAGAGAATGGATACATATTATCGGATAGAATAGGCCAAAATAGCATACTGCCATAACTATTTGTGCCGTATAAATATGGGTAGTTTACTAGAGTGCCATTTTGAATTCAGCCATAGACTCAAGAGTTCTAATGCTCAAAGAGTTCTAATACAGTATAATCCGTAATAATAAAACATCTTCGCAGGTGATGATTCAAAACTGCACATTACGCAAAGATGGCAACTTCCACCTTGTGCACCTCTGTTGCTATGCACCACCCAAGAAACTATTATTTAGACGCAATTGGAATGCTAACATTCGGCTCTCTTCAAATATTTTTAATTTCAAACTGAAATACAAGAAGTTAATGTAAGGAATAATTGACAACGGGCTGTTGAATTATTAAAAATTAATGCAGACCCGAGGTGGAAATACAGCCATAATGCAAAGCAATAATTATATGGACTGGAATCAATTATTCTGCTTATACCATTGTTACAAACACTTGTAACGAATTTAGCTCACAACAGGAAATATGAATAATTAACCA
>NW_015506928.1:158652-159180 GCF_001515645.1 Sinocyclocheilus grahami
GTAGCACTGACTCAGAAGGAGGCGCTGAAAAAAGAAACTGACCAGTGAGCATCAGAATGGTGTCCAATATGGTTTGCCTGCTCCCCTCAGCCGAAACCCAGGATCAAACCAGGGACCTTTAAATCTTCAGTCTAATGCTCGCCCAACTGAGCTATTTCAGCCTCGGAACAAAAGGCTGTAACAGACTGAGTGACCTACTCAATGCAACACAAGCAAAAGGTCAGAGACAAATTAGAAGTATTGCCGGCACTGCCACACAGATCATGCTTTTTTCGCTGAAGAAAAACTGTCTGAGGTCTGTAATGCTTCTTCACAGGAGGTAACGGTGACACAAGTCTGCTACATTTAGTTCTACGTTGTTCCTGTTCAGTTTATTGTGTGTTCTAGATTCTTTGTTAACACTCACCATGTCAGATTCATCTCATTTGCACGGTTAAAGCGCCTCTTTGCCAAGCACTGCCAAACAAAATCAGGTAGGTTCCAGCTCATCTGAGCCATCTCAGAAATGACACCTCATGTCATTGCAAG
>NW_015506928.1:161224-161757 GCF_001515645.1 Sinocyclocheilus grahami
CGAGGAACAGAGGAACAAAGAAGAACAACGAGATGCAGGCTTGAATATGAGCAGAAGCAGCACTAGTCTTACTTGACGGGATTGGCCCATTGGCTCAGAGAAGTCAGCAAGGATGGATACTGCTCAAGAAATGAGGCAGCAAAGACAGAGGTGCCAAGCAATAACAGACAGGTTCCACCGAGATTTGAACTCGGATCGCTGGATTCAGAGTCCAGAGTGCTCACCGTTACACCATGGAACCAAGCAGCAGCTGGGGCATCTGCTCTTCTGTTTGCAGTGTAGCACTGACTCAGAAGGAGGCGCTGAAAAAAGCAACTGACCAGCGAGCATCAGAATGGTGTCCAAAATGGTTTGCCTTCTCCCTTCTGCCGAAACCCGGGATCGAACCAGGGACCTTTTGATCTTCAGTCTAAAGCGCTCCCAACTGAGCTATTTCTGCCTCAGGACAAAAGTCTGTAACAGACTGAGTGACCTACTCAATGCAACGTAAGCAAAAGATCAGAGACCAATTAGAAGTATTGCCGGCACTGCCA
>NW_015506928.1:162298-171973 GCF_001515645.1 Sinocyclocheilus grahami
ACCAAGTGGGCTGCTTAATTGCTTTGGCTCTCTTTGCAACAGGTTATTTTGCACCATTATTCTCACATCTGAAATAAAAAAGCCAGCATGCTGTTCACACAAACTACATTATTAACATTATTATGATGTTCACTGATACTAGTACTAATTTATCTAAACAAAGAACACAATTACCACATAGCAAACATATTTTACCACAAAGTAACTAAATCAAATGAAAGTAACATCTGTAAAATAGTGAATGCACACTGCTGAAACGGAGTTGAAAACTGAACGAGTGCCCCCTTCCTTTGAGAGATGCAGGTGAAGGCAAGAGTGGTGTATTCCCCACAGTACCTTAGTATAGTATGCATACTTCATGAGAAAACAATGCCTATTCTAACATTTTAACACTATCAACCACAAATAATATTACCACATATTCTGGGAATAATACAATTACTATACTGTGCACTTACTCAGTAGGATTTTCCAGCAAACTCAAAACTGAACGACGTGCGTGTGCCTTTCTTCTGCAAGATGCCGGTGATGCAGCCACAGTCCTAAACCAAAATGAAAACAGTTTCAAACATTTCAGCGTCATTACTCCATAAGACACAGGTATAACACATTCAAAATATTTACACCAGAGCAGATCTTCATGAACAGAAGCTTAGTTACATTCATAAACACAAGCATGCTTTGTATGTAGGCCTATACAATCCAAAAACTATAATTATAAACATGTATGGCTATATTCATGAACAGAGAATATCCTATCACAGTAAAGTTTTGACTAATAATTCTTACTGACATTAGGCTAGTGACATTATAACTCATATTACTTTTATATCGTATTTCTGTCTGTTATAGAACATAAAAAAACATCCTGACACCGTGACAGTCAGGAATTATAGTTTGGAGAAAGTCTAACTAGTAAAATGTGTACAAGTTATGTGAAAACTAATACAAGTAGGTTAATAAAAAAGACTTACTCATGTTTTTTCCTGAGGTAATCCAAAGCTTCTTGAGGTGAATTCTGTCTTATTCCTCTCAGCGCGACGCGAACAGTAAAGCTTGAGATCTTGCTGTGATGTGGGCGTTTACACGCCGCGCGCTTCACGTGGACGATTATAATATCAATAGCGCTCAGCGCGTGGGCATGGTCGCATTAGAGATAATGAAGGTAGATGTGAAAAACTGGACATCGCGTTGGTTTCATATGGATTACTTTATCACAGAATATTTGCTTTCGATAAGACTTGCTTAGTTTAAAAGTAGACATGTCAAGCTTTCTATAGATATATCTCTCATGTCTCTTTGTTGAGTATTTGCTGAGTTACAGTTCATTTTAATGACGCGTTTCTAAATAAAGATCACGCAGACCAAGGCGGCAGACTGCACACCCTGTTTGTTTTCTTTATTTTATAAATGCACAAAGTTCTGTTGTTATTATGTGTGTATACAAATAAAAGTAGACCCTTTACAGATTCGATTAATGTATTGCTCTTATCTGTAAGATCAAAACTGAAAGTGTAATTTAAGTTCTTTTCGGTGTTATAAGGAGAAGATGCCTCAAAACGCGTATCCGCGTTAATCGACTTCAGAGGGTTAAGTTAGGTAGGTCATTTTCAGCTGCGAGTCCCAAAATGGGGGGTGCATTTTGGGACGGCGAGCTCTGGAAGGCGCTTACAGTTAACAGGTTAACTCTCAATCAGAACCTGATACTGTGTACACCATGGTTGAAGATGAGATTCCTGTGCATGAAGTACCGTCTGTTGATGACCAGACTGACTGTCACAGGTTGCTACTGTGAGGAGCACAGACCGAGGAGACCAGGAGTACAAAACAAAGGAGTTTAATATTCTCTTCAGGGAATCACACGTAGCACAAGGAGGGGACATAAACAATTCCGGACAAAGAACCTCATAATGGGACTTACTATAAATACACAGAAACCAATGGGACACACCTGGGAGCAAATGAACTAATTAAACAAACACAGTTGGAACCAAATTCATACAACGAGGACAGGAACAGGAAGGACCAAATAAGGAAAACAGGAACTAAACGGGAACATACACGTGACAGATCGCCCCCCCTCCCAGACGGCGCGTCCCGTGCCGTAACAGTACCATCAGGTGGGGGGGGCCTCCAGGGCGGATCAGGGAGCCATGTCGGATCAGGGGACTCAGGAGGCCATGGTGGAGCAGGGGACTCAGGAGGCATGGTGGATCCTCCGTGGCCTTAGCTGGCTTGGCCATGGGTGTATGGCCCCTCCCCAAAAAAATTTCTTGGGGAAATCTAGGAATCCTGGTGGGCGCTCTGAAGGAGTGGGCACTAGATGGTGCTCTAGAAAGCGCTTACGAGGAGCGGTCACTGGAGCGAGATCTGGGGCTGGAGCCGACACTGGAGCGAGCTCTGGGGCTGGAGGCCTTCCTGGGCTTGACTAGGGATCAGGAGCCCTTCCTGGGCTTGACTGGGGATCAGGAGCCCTTCCTGGGCTTGACTGGGGATCAGGAGCCCTTCCTGGGCTTGACTGGGGATCAGGAGCCCTCCCTGGGCTTAAAGGGGAAACAGGAGCCCTTCCTGGGCTTAACTCGGGATCAGGAGCCTTCCGTGGACTATATTCAGGAACAGGAGCCCTTCCTGGGCTGAACTGGGGATCAGGGTAGCGCTTACGTGGTGCTGGCACTGGAGGGTGCTCTGGAGGAGCAGGCACAGCAAAGCGCTTTCGAGGAGCTGGCACTGGAGTGAGTTTTGGGACTGGAGCAGACACTGGAGCAAGATCTGGGGCTGGAGTTGACACTGGAGCGAGCTCTGGGGCTGGTGCCGACACTGGAGCGAGCTCTGGAAGGCGCTTACGAGGAGCTGGCACTGGGGCTGGAACCGACACTGGGGCCTCATGAACGCATGACTAGCTTGCCATATTAATGTTTGTTGGGCTTGCCATATTAACGGCCGGTGAACAAGAGTAGGCCGCGGACGGCGGGCTGGTTCTGGCTCGGGGCAGGACGCTCTCCAGACACCGGAGGATTCCTTCTCTCCAGCTCAGTCCCGTGGTGTCTGGGAGGTCCACGGGGGCGATGATAGTTGGCCCCGAGCCAGAACAGAGAATTAATGGTGGCATCATTGAGGGCCGTAGCCGCGGCGAGCCTGCAGAACTCCCAGGAATACTCGACAAAGGGGAGATCTAGTCGAGCTAAGGCAGAGAACCGAGCGGCAATTTCCATAGCCACGGGGAAAAAGAGGAAAACAAAAAACTTCTCAAAAGGCAGAAAAAAACAAACGCAAGGAAAAGTCGCCACTCACTCTTTGTTTGGGTTCGGAATTCTGTCACTGTGAGGAGCACGGAGCGAGGAACGAGGAGACCAGGAGTACAAAACAAAGGAGTTTAATATTCTCTTCAGGGAATCACACGTAGCACAAGGAGGGGACATAAACAATTCCGGACAAAGAACCTCAGAATGGGACTCACTATAAATACACAGACACCAATGGGACACACCTGGGAACAAATTAACTAATTAAACAAACACAGCTGGATCCAAATTCATACAACAAGGACAGGAACAGGAAGGACCAAATAAGGAAAACAGGAACTAAACAGGAACATACACGTGACACTGAGAAGTCTGCTTCCATGTTTGAAAGACCATTTATTTGGGATGACCATGTTAACATTTGTTCTGATTCAGTCAGTCACGTTCAACGTTACGTCAGTGACTGACGAATTGGGATCTCGCCCGAGAGCCCAATCACCTTCGAGTGTTAACTAAATGATTGGGCTCTCGGGCGAGATCCCAATTCGTCAGTCACTGACGTAACGTCTCCGTTCCCTCCTTCAGGGAACGAGGGTTACACAAGTAACCTAGACGTTCTTTGTCTCCACTTTATAGTGTGACTCGAGATGAATTAATCAAAGCCCAGAACGCGGACGAAACTCTTCAAGAGTTATTCTCCTTAGCTGCTGGTAGAGGAGGAAACCGTGTCTTCCTTCTGCTTTCTTCAAGATGGATTGCTTTATAGACAGCAGCCTATGAGTTCTGACTCTTCAATTGATCCTAGGATCCAAATTGTAGTTCCTCTTACTTTTCATCAAGCCGTCCTACAATTATCATACCAGGGCCTTGCTGGTCATAAGGGGGTACGGAAGATGTATGATAGAATTCTGAGAAAATTGTATTGGCCTAGAATCAAGAGAGATGTGGTTAATAATATACGATCTTGCCACATTTGTCAAATGACTGGAAAACCAAACCAAAAGGTTCCATTGGCTCCTTTACAGCCTATTGCTGTAGTTACCACTCCATTTGAACATTTAATCATCGATTGTGTTGGTCCATTACCACGATCTAAGGCTGGGCATGCTTACTTGCTTACTGTAATGTGTCAGTCTACACATTATCCTGCAGCTTATCCACTGAGATTGATTACAGCTAAATCAATTTTAAAGGCTTTAACGAGTTTCATGTCTGTTTTTGGCATTCCGATCAGGGTCTGATCAGGGCTCAAATTTTATGTCCCGACAATTCTCAAAAGTCATGCAGCAACTCAAGGTTAAACACAATATCTCAAGTGCTTACCACCCCCAGAGTCAAGGAGGGTTGGAAAGGTTCCATCAGACTCTGAAGTCACTTTTGAGATTGTATTGTGTTGAACTTGATTGTGACTGGGAGGATGGACTTCCTTGGATGCTGTTAGCTATTCGTGAGGTTGTGCAAGAGAGCACCGGTTTTAGTTCTAATGAGTTAGTATTCGGACACACTGTCAGAGGCCCTATTGCTGTTTTGGCAGATGAATGGAAAACATCTGATCCACCTGAGAATGTCTTAGACTACGTGAGTAGTTTTTGTTATCGACTCTATGAAGCCAGAGTTATTCCTCTACGAAAATTAGGTAAGTCTTGTTTTGGGATTTGATGATCCAATAAATATGAAATTTCCCTCCCCTGATCAATTCTCAATTGTAAACTGTAACAATGAAACAGGTAAACTAGAAATTAATTTTGATGCTCTCCTTGTCCAAATTATCCAGAAGGACTGGAGCCGCTAGGTTAAAAAACAAAAGAAGAAAGAACAACGCCAAGGGAAATGGGACAAAGCATCAGCTGCTGGAACATCAGGAGATCATTTTTAGAATAAGGAAAATAATCCAGTTACTTAGGAAACAGGAAGTTCTGAATAAGAAAATTATGAGAATGCTAAAGGAAATGATTGATTTGACTAATTTTAATTTGGAGTTGCAATCTTTAGCAAATTATCTTAAAACTTTGAGATTACAGACTTCTGCTCTAACATCTGAAAAGTTTTAGAAGCAGTTTTAAGATGTACATCCTGTTAGAGTGTTGCTCAACAGTTAAAACGGCCACATATGTATATCTTGTGCATGCTGTACAACGGTTCTGCAAGGAGATACATTTTGCAACATATACTGTTGCAGGATGGAACTTCTTTCTAACTGTTGTGTTATACTATGTTTTTATCTTATCTGAAGAGATGTTGCTATGTAGTTTAGAAACTGCTATTTGCCTGGCCTACGCCTTTAAGATGTTGTAATTGTTTAGATTAAAGTAGTGATAGATTAGCTTGCTTCTCTGAAAATATGCTGCAATTATTCCATTTGAACATATGCTATTGTGAGTTTGCTAACTGTGTTAAAGGTTACGCAGTCTAAGTGAGTGAGAAGTAGCCTAGTAAGTCCTTACAGACCACGGCCACAGTGATAGTCCAGAAGGACTAGTATAAACGAGCGCCCAGGCTTGAAAAGACCTGAAAAGAGAAAGACAAAGGGCTCAGTGAACTCTCAGAGGAGAGTGAGTCTTGTTAAAGTATAAACCTAATTCCAGTGAAAATTCAAAGTGAATTGTGATGGGTCAGATGACAGTTAGTCTCGTCCCTCATGATTTGGGTGGAAAATTAGACTGGATTAATCCCATGCAGTGTAGGTGTGGATCTGGTCAGATCCCATGGGGAGAAATCAGAATAATTGCCTCAGTGGTGAATTTTAGGATTTGTGATAGAGCAGAGGTTCCACCCTTTATCTAATCCAGTAAAGGAGGAAGAGATGGATTTCCCAAAGTTAGAGTGCTTGACGAATTTGGGGCGAAATCAGAAACATACCAACAAAGAGTTGGGAAGCCCTAAATGAAGTAGATATGGGAGAAGGACCTGAGAGAGGCTCAGATCATGGCTCCTAGTTTTGTACCCCATAGAGAGGGGAACAGACGCGCTCTAAATCCTAGTGCTCCACAGCCTGAAAACCCTGAAAGCCCAGATGATGAGTTTTCATCAGAAAGCGTAGAACCGCTTAGTATATATTTTGGGAAAGGTAGGAATTTAATTATCCTTAAAGAAGGGTATTTGGAGCTTGAAGAAGAGGCTTGTGTTTTGGTGAACATGGCGAATAAAAATCTTCAGCATGGGGAAGGAGTCCCTGGTGCCTTTACAAAGCGGGCAGGACAAAGATCTCAGGAAGAGTCAGACAGAATAATACAGCGCAGAAAGAATCCCATTAGAACAGGCGATGTGGTCTTACAGAAAATAGGAGGTCCGAATGGAAAACCTGTAATACACGCAATCGGCCATGAAAAAGGAAAAAAAAAATGAAATTCAGGAAGAATTAATAGCTATGCTTACGCTGGACACTTTGGTGGATAAGATATGTAAGCTAGCCAGAGATAATAAATATCGTGCAGTAGCTATGCCCATAATATCAGGAGGGATTTTTGGATTTGATGGAGTCAAAATGGGAGCAACCCTCGTGAATACATTATTACGAAAAACCAATCGAACTGACTGGCCTAAAATATGGATAATCTGTCATCCAGATTCCACAGTTGTAGAAAAAATATCCCTGACAGTGAACCAAGACCAAGCGGCCGATAAATACTGGAGCCAAATTTTCTGAGGATGATTCAGATCCTGAATGGCCAGTATTAAGGCAAACAGGAACCGCCAGAGGAAGAAAACATCAAGTAGAAAACCCATATCTTAAATTAAAGCTCGGAAAAAGTTATGAAACATTCCGACTCAGAAAGGAATTTTACAAACCCACACGTGCTAAGAGCAGAAAGAGAGAAACTGCTTTAGACCGAATAGAAATGTGGGATGCTGAATATGTTCATACTAGTAATGTTTGCGGCCGATAAATACTGGAGCCAAATTTTCTGAGGATGATTCAGATCCTGAATGGCCAGTATTAAGGCAAACAGGAACCGCCAGATGAAGAAAACATCAAGTAGAAAACCCATATCTTAAATTAAAGCTTGGAAAAAGTTATGAAACATTCAGACTCAGAAAGGAATTTTACAAACCCACACGTGCTAAGAGCAGAAAGAGAGAAACTGCTTTAGACCGAATAGAAATGTGGGATGCTGAATATGTTCCTGGCATAACATGCGGGCAGGTGTGGAGTTTGCTGAATGGAGGATCTGCTATGCAGATCCTTGCAGACACCTCATTATCTCAGCACGCTAAACGAGCAATTTTAGCTCAGAAAGATTTGACAAACAGAGTTTGGAAAGAATAATTAGGGGTGCGGTAGGTAATGACAATTTGAGGAAAATTATTCTGATGCAGGACCAGAAAGTGACAGTTCAGACAGTGACTGATGAGGATCAGGAAGATTCCGATTATGTAGAGTTAGTGGTGGAACGAACAGAAAGAAATGTTACACCGAACCCTGTCAGAACATTGCAGGTGCCGAGAAGGCTCCATTTCAGAGATAGAACTCCTGATCCAGAGAGTCAGTCTGATAAGGAAACAGGCCAACCATTTGAGATTAGTGCACTAAATCAACATTTAGAAGCATTACATTTAGGGACACCAGGTCAAAAAAGACCAATGACTCCCATCAGTCAGGTGCATTCTCCAAGACAAACTGAGATTAATTCTATGGAATCCAGAGTAACTCTGGAGGAATTAATGAGAAAAGACCAGGAAATGAATCTTCTGAAAAAAGCTAAATTAAAAAATACTACAGTAAAAGGAAAAGTCAGAGAATTAGTTTGTTATGGAGAACAGATAAAAATATCTGGCAAATCAATAGACTCTCATATATTGGCTGAATTTGGACTGCACGGAGGCAGAAAATTAGCTAGAATCTTGGAGGGACTAATTCCTACTAATAAAGAAGAAATCGAACAGGAACGCTTTGAAGAAAAGTGGCGAACAGTAGGAGCTCTGTCAGCCTGTCATGAAATCGCAGAGAAAGGCGTAGAAGAGATCTTGAAATATATTTTCCAAGGAGTAAAAAGAAATGCTCTAATTGGAGCAAAATATTTCCTTCTTTATGGTCCGAAAACATCTGTGGAAGAATTAGAAAAGGCTTTAATTCGATATGACAGAAAATACAAAATAATTCAGACAGAGAAAGAAAAGTCAAATAGAAACCACAGCGATCTAAGGATCAACCTAGACGGTCAGGCAGTGAAAGGAGGCCGTATAACCGCCATGAGGCAAAGAGCAGACCCTCATCTCGCCCAAGCACAGAGCAGATCAAAAGTGGCAGAGAGGGGAAGAAAGGGTAGAAAAAAGAAGCCCTAAATATCCACCCCATGCAGGTAAAAATTTCAGGGAAGAATCAAGACCCAGAACCAATTGAAATGAGAACAGTAGAGAGAAAAGTAGTTAAAATTGATAATACTCAGGAAAAAGTCAGTCCAGAGACTGAGGAAGTTAAGATTAAAAGAAAGAAAAATAAGAAGAGAACCGAGACTTCGGAAGAATAGGATCCAGCGGCTCCCCTTAAACAAGCTCTATTAAAGACAAAGGAAATCGATAAAAGATTGTATAAAACTTATGATGAAACCACGTTTCGTGTTGATACAGGGGCCAACTTTAGTGTTATTAAACCCTCAGAAAAACACAATGAATTCATGGATGTAGTTACAGTAGAGGATTTTGAAGGTTATTCAAGAAATAAAAATGTATGGAGAAAAAAATAAATGTATGCAATTTTTGGAAATGACAATTTACCCTGATGTGTATATGTATATGTAAGTTGTTGACCAGAACAAAGAAATCGAAAGAATAGTAAGCGAATCCGAATTAAGCAATAAAGGGGAGTGAGAAAAACGTCTGAGAAAATATTCTAACAGCTATTCACGAAGCAAAAATGACTGCGGAATTGTCCAATCGAAATATGAACATGTAATTCAAGGGGGAGTTCCTCCTCCCCAGAGACAATACAAAATGAATAGTGCAGCAGAGAAGGAAATCAGCGAAACTATTAAAGAACTGACAGAACAGGGAATTATTAGGAAACTGCATAAGGGTGAATTTGCCTAGACTAACGCTCCTTTGCAAGTGGTTTCTAAACCTGATGGATCATGGAGGATTGTAACTACACTGAACAAAATAATAAACGCAAGACTTTTGTTTTTGCCCCCATTTTTCATGAGCTGAACTCAAAGATCTAAGACTTTTTCGAAATCCCAGCATACACGCTCCCGATAAATATTTTTTATTAAAGCATCGACATTCACAGAATACTGTTATTTTTAACTAAAGCAAGTGGCTGCTGCTTGCATGGTTTGGCATGGCAGAATGCCATAATAATCTTATTATAATCTCTAAAAGACATCTCAGTTCATCTCAATCTCACAAATCTAACACAATAAATATATGCATAATGAATCTTTCATAATGTCTACAATTTGTGTGTTATAATGAGAGGATTCGTGAGCACGCAAAT
>NW_015506928.1:176609-194708 GCF_001515645.1 Sinocyclocheilus grahami
TACTGTTCTGATTACTTTATTTCAAAAGTCATCAGTAATTAGTTACATTACTAGTTACGTTACTTTTTTCTCCATGAAATTTACGAAATCCCAGCATACACGCTCCCGATAAATATTTTTTATTAAAGCATCGACATTCACAGAATACTGTTATTTTTAACTAAAGCAAGTGGCTGCTGCTTGCATGGTTTGGCATGGCAGAATGCCATAATAATCAATTATAATCTCTAAAAGACATCTCAGTTCATCTCAATCTCACAAATCTAACACAATAAATATATGCATAATGAATCTTTCATAATGTCTACAATTTGTGTGTTATAATGAGAGGATTCGTGAGCACGCAAATTTCAGCACTGCATTGCTCAACGCTGCAAACACGTGTTATAGCCTAAATAGAAACTTTGCAAACACTTGCACCTGTTAATCATTTATATTTTATATTGGTTCATGTTGCTTTTGTGCAATAGATGAATAACAATTTATTTGTTTTAGATATTTTATGTTTAGATATTTTTTGCTGGAGTCCCCAGAATAATTTTATTCTCCCGCATCCCGCACACACGCAAGTGTCTACCCGCCTGCACCAGGGGCAAGTTCAAGCTCAAACCGGTGCGCAACGTTTTGCTACAGTTTCCGGTTAGAACAACATGTTCCTGGAAACTGTGTGCAACGGTGTGCAATGGGGTTTGAGATACGTTTTCTCTTGTTTGGTGACTCACAAAAAAAAATGATAAGTCAACACAGTTTTGGAGGTACGAAGTGGATTATCCTTCACCTGAAATGTTTGTCTTTTCATCCTGAAATGCGAGGCAAATGTTGGATCACAATAATTAGGAACCACAGTTTCCACAAATCCCTTCACTCGATTGGGATGTTCTTTTTTAGTCTGGACGGCAAGGGCAATGACTGTAACATCGAGTGTATTTTGCAGTATTAAACACGTATTTATACCGATTTCATCAGGCTCCGGAAATTCTTCAAAAAGAACACAAATAATGGCCTTCTCAGCTGCCATAGTTGCAACTCATCAGAACAGGATGTTCAATGCACCACCATTTCCATTAAAAAACGTTTTGAACTGTTTTGTCGGGGCTGAACGCAGCCCAGCACTCACCCATCTTGTCCCGCGCCACACTCTGTCACATCGGGTCTCGCGGGAGCAGGTCTCTAATCCACTGTCACTTGACTCGACAGTGCGTGTGCTACATCCTTTTTACAATCTCTAGATTATAAAAGGCTGCATTCTGTCAGCAATGTAACGTGGCAGTAACGTATAGAGACCTCGGCTTGTAACTATACTCTAATTACTATTTTGAAAATTATAATGCGTTAAATTACTCCGTTACTAAAAAAGAAATCAAATTACAGTAATGCGTTATTAAGTAATGCCCAACTGCCCAACACTGAACACAATGGACAATTAATCACCTCACAAAGTGGTGATATGGAAGGGACCACGCAACTAGCGGAAGTAACAGCTGTTGAGCAGGCACTACAGAAAGCTTTTCTGAAGGATTGGGCACTATTGATCAGGTTAAAGCAACAACAGGGTCCAATTCCTTTTCTATGGCTAGAACCGGAGATGGAACTGTTTCTTGGCTTTGAAGGGAAAAATGACAAAGCCATAGAAGTCACGGTACGGACACTTTGCTGTGTGGTATGCGATCAACCATGCGCCATGCCAAATCTATCCTTCTGTAATGAGAAGAAGTACATGGGCGCTGAATGGATGATGTATAGATAGTCTCACACTGAATTATCAGGAATTCTTATTTGTGCGAATTGTCGGCCCCGTCTCGCAAAAGTACGGACTGACTCATATAGAGTATCTGGAGATTTCAGCGAGAGATGCAATTGTACTTGGAATGGCACAATTTTGTGGTCGTGCATAGTCTGTAAGGCAAAGGACTGGACTTTAATGTCATCCAGTTCGATGTGAGAGAGCTTGAGAGTTCTCAAACCGTTAGGATTATTCCAGGATGGGATAATGTCCAGGTTCTCTTGCCATCCTTATTTAGGGATGAGAGAACACGAATAGAGGGCATTCTTGGACGCAAGGATCCCCATATTCCCAAGAGACGGGAAAGAAGTGAAGGACAGAGCTCTTTTAGGAAGAGAAGAGTTTGTCCAAGAGATATAGAGAAAAGATAGAGAAAAGGATTTAACTCTCATGGATATCGAATCCATGAAATGGGATTTTACTCTGTGGAATCAGCCGATCCTAAGATTTTTCCCCGAAGTGGATCTGAAACAGGGGTCCCGCGGGAACATCGCCTGGGTGTATGTTAAGCTCAGCGAACAATGGCAGGTACGGAGCTGGGGAAACCTGGCCATCGAATTAGCCAAATGAGGCGGCTGGATAGATAGCCCGCCCTATAATAAAGACTATAGAGGCACGCAGCCTGGGTCGAATGTGACAAAAGAAAAGAGAAAATCTACCAGGAAGGAGAAATTTGTGCAACTAACAGTTTCGCTGGCGAACGATTTAGACAAGCACAAAATTTGGAGTCCTGTAGATGAGACATATATAACTGGAGTTCCTTATGATAATGAACAAATCACAGATGAACCGAAAGAAACCTTCACTGTTGTAATGCATTTTAAAGTGAATGTATTGACATCAGTGTTGGGCAGTAAATAGTTACTAGTAACTTAGTTACTGTAATAATATTACTTTTTGCAGTAACTAGTAGTGTAACTAATTACTAATAAGATTTCTGTAATAATATTACAGTTACCATCCATAAAACAGCTTAGTTACTTTTGATGCCTCGAACCCGCTGATTTAAAATCCAACAATCAAATAATTCCTAGATTTATTTTCATAATTTTCACGACTCACACATGCATGTGATGTCCCCAGTGCAGCAGGTAAGTTTGGAATATGGAAAAGCTTACATTCAGCAGATTGAAATATTGCATTATATTGCTTTTGTCAGGAAAAAGATGATCTGAACACTGTTGTGTAAGTTGTGGCTTTACTTTACTCTGGCATTACATCCCACCCACATCTCTCCTATCAGCATGTGCTATATTATATTACTATAATTAAAAATCTTTTTGGAAAATTAAACAGTTTCTTACAAACTTGTGTGATTTGATAAAATACATAATGAAAGCTTCAAGCAACACATGACAATTAATGAGATTAATTCAACACTTCTACTTGAATGTCACTATCAATCACTATTGAGTGTTTGTAATAACTTCTGATTGCAATGCAATGTGGATTTTGGTCAAGTGATGAGGCAGAAATATGTTGTTAGTAACATTCTATAAGAATTTTATGTGGAAGATACACAATTACAACTTCTGTGGGGCATGAAGAAAAAGTAATGTAACTAGTAGTGTAACTAATTACTGTTGCCAAAAGTAACAAGTAAAGTAACAATATTACTTTTGAAAGGAGTAACTAGTAATGAGTAATATTACATTCTTTGAGTAACTAGCCCAATACTTATTGACATGTACGCATCCAGATTATGACTGGATCGGAGGGATCGAAATGGAGTTACATGAGAAGCAACCTGAAGTAAAAGTAATATGGAAGGGTATATTGATAATATCTAGATGGCTCTTAATTGAGCCTCAGAACTAACCTCTGCTTACAGAAAATGAAGAAAACACCGTCGCTGGAGAGCATTTCAGAGGAGCTGAGAGAAGCTAAAGAAACCATCAAAAAGCTGAGAAAACAGCGACGGCTCTGCAAATGGATGAGTATAATACTTTGGATATTAATATTTTTAGGAAAACTCTTTTTAATTTTAATTAGAGTAAGCTTTCTCTTAGAATGGGAAATAATGTCGGGTTATATTATTTTGATTGAAGTTCAAGTAGAAAGACAGAATATCTCAGGATTTGAGTTATCTGTATGGGGTACCATAAAAGAGAAAAGAAACAAAATAGAGAATAATACGAAAGGTTTTTGGAAATGGTTAGATAACCTTAGCACAGATAAAACACTTTATTATATGGTTAGACTAAGGTTAAACTTAAGAGTACGGTAAAAAATAAAGCACTGGTATAATAATGATAATGAAATCGAAATATTTGAAGAGAATAGTTTTATTCAGGAGCGTGAAGGAAATAAAACCATTAAATATTTCATAGGACCAACCTATAGAACTAGTTTAAACGAAGAACTAGGAAGATGTTGGATATTTAGATCGGTAAAAAATTTTAACCCATGGAAAATAGGTCAGTGCAAATAAGGGAACAGTCAAAAGAAGTCAAATAAATTAAAAGGATGATAAAATAAAATATGCAGAGAAAATAAGACAAAATGTGGAAGAATGGATAAAAATTAGCAGAATTTTAAACCCGAAGGAGAATTTGTTCTGTCAACGACAGTTAGGGACAGGCTCATAGGATCACGTAGAACAGGTTACCCAGAATTTGAGACCAGATCTGAGACCAAAATTTGTTTAGAATTAAACAAAACAGTACTGTGGATATGGGGAGAAAAAAATGACTTTACCAAGGGTCAAATATAATTTTAAGGTTGGTTAGAAATAGATACAATGAAATGGGAAACAGATATATTTAATTAAAATGGAACTCAACAAAGCCTTAAAGACAGAGAATGAGATAAAAAATTACTATGAGAATAAAGTGAAACAAATGGACGAATGTGTCAGGAGAGAAATTAGCAAAAGCAATAACGGACAAAAATATAGGTATACAAAAACTGATTATGGTGATTTTTCTTATGCTAATTTTTGTGACAAAGACGGAGAAAAAATGGACTGTGATGACTTCCTTAATGTTACAGATCCATTCACAGGGAATAAAACAAGCAAAACCTTAAGTATAAAAAGGAAATTATATTTAAAAGACTGAACATTTACAGAAGAAAAAATAAGAATTAATATAGGAATAATTTAGTTTTCTTTAGTGATGCCGTTTTTGGATTAACAGGAAATTAATGTGGAAATGTTATTGATAATGTAGAAGATTTTAATTTATTAAAATGTAAATTGTTCAGGTAAATATTACAATAACATAGCACAACAACAGTGGTCAGCAATAATGATAAGCCTAATACTCACAAAAAAAAATGATAAGTCAACACAGTTTTGGAGGTACGAAGTGGATTATCCTTCACCTGAAATGTTTGTCTTTTCATCCTGAAATGCGAGGCAAATGTTGGATCACAATAATTAGGAACCACAGTTTCCACAAATCCCTTCACTCGATTGGGATGTTCTTTTTTAGTCTGGACGGCAAGGGCAATGACTGTAACATCGAGTGTATTTTGCAGTATTAAACACGTATTTATACAGATTTCATCAGGCTCCGGAAATTCTTCAAAAAGAACACAAATAATGGCCTTCTCAGCTGCCATAGTTGCAACTCATCAGAACAGGATGTTCAATGCACCACCGTTTCCATTAAAAAACGTTTTGAACTGTTTTGTCGGGGCTGAACGCAGCCCAGCACTCACCCATCTTGTCCCGCGCCACACTCTGTCACATCGGGTCTCGCGGGAGCAGGTCTCTAATCCACTGTCACTTGACTCGACAGTGCGTGTGCTACATCCTTTTTACAATCTCTAGATTATAAAAGGCTGCATTCTGTCAGCAATGTAACGTGGCAGTAACGTATAGAGACCTCGGCTTGTAACTATACTCTAATTACTATTTTGAAAATTATAATGCGTTAAATTACTCCGTTACTAAAAAAGAAATCAAATTACAGTAATGCGTTATTAAGTAATGCCCAACTGCCCAACACTGAACACAATGGACAATTAATCACCTCACAAAGTGGTGATATGGAAGGGACCACGCAACTAGCGGAAGTAACAGCTGTTGAGCAGGCACTACAGAAAGCTTTTCTGAAGGATTGGGCACTATTGATCAGGTTAAAGCAACAACAGGGTCCAATTCCTTTTCTATGGCTAGAACCGGAGATGGAACTGTTTCTTGGCTTTGAAGGGAAAAATTACAAAGCCATAGAAGTCACGGTACGGACACTTTGCTGTGTGGTATGCGATCAACCATGCGCCATGCCAAATCTATCCTTCTGTAATGAGAAGAAGTACATGGGGGCTGAATGGATGATGTATAGATAGTCTCACACTGAATTATCAGGAATTCTTATTTGTGCGAATTGTCGGCCCCGTCTCGCAAAAGTACGGACTGACTCATATAGAGTATCTGGAGATTTCAGCGAGAGATGCAATTGTACTTGGAATGGCACAATTTTGTGGTCGTGCATAGTCTGTAAGGCAAAGGACTGGACTTTAATGTCATCCAGTTCGATGTGAGAGAGCTTGAGAGTTCTCAAACCGTTAGGATTATTCCAGGATGGGATAATGTCCAGGTTCTCTTGCCATCCTTATTTAGGGATGAGAGAACACGAATAGAGGGCATTCTTGGACGCAAGGATCCCCATATTCCCAAGAGACGGGAAAGAAGTGAAGGACAGAGCTCTTTTAGGAAGAGAAGAGTTTGTCCAAGAGATATAGAGAAAAGATAGAGAAAAGGATTTAACTCTCATGGATATCGAATCCATGAAATGGGATTTTACTCTGTGGAATCAGCCGATCCTAAGATTTTTCCCCGAAGTGGATCTGAAACAGGGGTCCCGCGGGAACATCGCCTGGGTGTATGTTAAGCTCAGCGAACAATGGCAGGTACGGAGCTGGGGAAACCTGGCCATCGAATTAGCCAAATGAGGCGGCTGGATAGATAGCCCGCCCTATAATAAAGACTATAGAGGCACGCAGCCTGGGTCGAATGTGACAAAAGAAAAGAGAAAATCTACCAGGAAGGAGAAATTTGTGCAACTAACAGTTTCGCTGGCGAACGATTTAGACAAGCACAAAATTTGGAGTCCTGTAGATGAGACATATATAACTGGAGTTCCTTATGATAATGAACAAATCACAGATGAACCGAAAGAAACCTTCACTGTTGTAATGCATTTTAAAGTGAATGTATTGACATCAGTGTTGGGCAGTAAATAGTTACTAGTAACTTAGTTACTGTAATAATATTACTTTTTGCAGTAACTAGTAGTGTAACTAATTACTAATAAGATTTCAGTAATAATATTACAGTTATAAAACAGCTTAGTTACTTAGTTACTTTTGATGCCTCAACCCCGCTGATTTAAAATCCAACAATCAAATAATTCCTAGATTTATTTTCATAATTTTCACGACTCACACATGCATGTGATGTCCCCAGTGCAGCAGGTAAGTTTGGAATATGGAAAAGCTTACATTCAGCAGATTGAAATATTGCATTATATTGCTTTTGTCAGGAAAAAGATGATCTGAACACTGTTGTGTAAGTTGTGGCTTTACTTTACTCTGGCATTACATCCCACCCACATCTCTCCTATCAGCATGTGCTATATTATATTACTATAATTAAAAATCTTTTTGGAAAATTAAACAGTTTCTTACAAACTTGTGTGATTTGATAAAATACATAATGAAAGCTTCAAGCAACACATGACAATTAATGAGATTAATTCAACACTTCTACTTGAATGTCACTATCAATCACTATTGAGTGTTTGTAATAACTTCTGATTGCAATGCAATGTGGATTTTGGTCAAGTGATGAGGCAGAAATATGTTGTTAGTAACATTCTATAAGAATTTTATGTGGAAGATACACAATTACAACTTCTGTGGGGCATGAAGAAAAAGTAATGTAACTAGTAGTGTAACTAATTACTGTTGCCAAAAGTAACAAGTAAAGTAACAATATTACTTTTGAAAGGAGTAACTAGTAATGAGTAATATTACATTCTTTGAGTAACTAGCCCAATACTTATTGACATGTACGCATCCAGATTATGACTGGATCGGAGGGATCGAAATGGAGTTACATGAGAAGCAACCTGAAGTAAAAGTAATATGGAAGGGTATATTGATAATATCTAGATGGCTCTTAATTGAGCCTCAGAACTAACCTCTGCTTACAGAAAATGAAGAAAACACCGTCGCTGGAGAGCATTTCAGAGGAGCTGAGAGAAGCTAAAGAAACCATCAAAAAGCTGAGAAAACAGCGACGGCTCTGCAAATGGATGAGTATAATACTTTGGATATTAATATTTTTAGGAAAACTCTTTTTAATTTTAATTAGAGTAAGCTTTCTCTTAGAATGGGAAATAATGTCGGGTTATATTATTTTGATTGAAGTTCAAGTAGAAAGACAGAATATCTCAGGATTTGAGTTATCTGTATGGGGTACCATAAAAGAGAAAAGAAACAAAATAGAGAATAATACGAAAGGTTTTTGGAAATGGTTAGATAACCTTAGCACAGATAAAACACTTTATTATATGGTTAGACTAAGGTTAAACTTAAGAGTACGGTAAAAAATAAAGCACTGGTATAATAATGATAATGAAATCGAAATATTTGAAGAGAATAGTTTTATTCAGGAGCGTGAAGGAAATAAAACCATTAAATATTTCATAGGACCAACCTATAGAACTAGTTTAAACGAAGAACTAGGAAGATGTTGGATATTTAGATCGGTAAAAAATTTTAACCCATGGAAAATAGGTCAGTGCAAATAAGGGAACAGTCAAAAGAAGTCAAATAAATTAAAAGGATGATAAAATAAAATATGCAGAGAAAATAAGACAAAATGTGGAAGAATGGATAAAAATTAGCAGAATTTTAAACCCGAAGGAGAATTTGTTCTGTCAACGACAGTTAGGGACAGGCTCATAGGATCACGTAGAACAGGTTACCCAGAATTTGAGACCAGATCTGAGACCAAAATTTGTTTAGAATTAAACAAAACAGTACTGTGGATATGGGGAGAAAAAAATGACTTTACCAAGGGTCAAATATAATTTTAAGGTTGGTTAGAAATAGATACAATGAAATGGGAAACAGATATATTTAATTAAAATGGAACTCAACAAAGCCTTAAAGACAGAGAATGAGATAAAAAATTACTATGAGAATAAAGTGAAACAAATGGACGAATGTGTCAGGAGAGAAATTAGCAAAAGCAATAACGGACAAAAATATAGGTATACAAAAACTGATTATGGTGATTTTTCTTATGCTAATTTTTGTGACAAAGACGGAGAAAAAATGGACTGTGATGACTTCCTTAATGTTACAGATCCATTCACAGGGAATAAAACAAGCAAAACCTTAAGTATAAAAAGGAAATTATATTTAAAAGACTGAACATTTACAGAAGAAAAAATAAGAATTAATATAGGAATAATTTAGTTTTCTTTAGTGATGCCGTTTTTGGATTAACAGGAAATTAATGTGGAAATGTTATTGATAATGTAGAAGATTTTAATTTATTAAAATGTAAATTGTTCAGGTATAACAGGTGTGAATGTGGCCATTTATGTATTAAGTTATTCTACTATTATAATCATGTGTATTTGCCTACAGGTATAGAAATCTGTATGAGAATGGAATGTGCAGACATAAGGTGAAGTACATGATAAGCACATGATGGCACATAAATGGGGCCCTTATTTTCACAGAACATAAAATTAATGCCTCATGACTGCATCGTGATTATCCCATAACAAATATAAATGAAACCATTAAACACACCTAGAGAACAAACAATATGTAAGAGAGTACAGAAAAAGAATCGGCAGATTGCTCTGCAGAGTTCTCTCAGGTTTTATTGTCTCTGAAAATAAAATCTCTTCTGGCATCAAAACTCCAAGACTCTGAGAAAGATTCTTCACAGCAGCGGCAGAAGCCACCACATATTGACGCCCAACGTGGGGCTAGAAAGGAGCAGAGGGTGGAGAACCACTTTGGGCTGGCTTGACGAACAACATTTTTAGTGGCCACTAAATAATAAAGGTAGGCAGTTTTTTTGCTTATATAATAAATGTTGCTTGCCAAAGTCAGCCAGTGGTGGTATAGACACTCGAAAATGCTCCTCCAAATTTAAAGAACAAAAAGAAAAAGGGTTTTGATTCCAGAAGAAATAATACCATGCACTGATCTGTTTTACTATAATAGTAAATTAGGGCAGATTGTGCATGCAAAAATCTGTGTTTACTGCCCAGAGGGCCTTGATGGAGGGCAGTGGACGCTAAGCAGATATACATTGCATGCAGGGATCTGTATTTTTTGCTAAGTGGGCCTTTGAAGGATAGCAATAAACATTAAGCAGATATTAAAGTCTATCTTCTGGCATCAAAACCCCAAGACTTGAAGAATGATTCCTTACAGCATCGGCAGAAGCCACCACATTTTGGCGCCCAACGTGGGGCAGGAAAGGAGCAGAGGGTGGAGAACCACTTTGGGCTGGCTTGACGAACAACATTTTTAGTGGCCACTAAATAATAAAGGTAGGCAGTTTTTTTGCTTATATAATAAATGTTGCTTGCCAAAGTCAGCCAGTGGTGGTATAGACACTCGAAAATGCTCCTCCAAATTTAAAGAACAAAAAGAAAAAGGGTTTTGATTCCAGAAGAAATAATACCATGCACTGATCTGTTTTACTATAATAGTAAATTAGGGCAGATTGTGCATGCAAAAATCTGTGTTTACTGCCCAGAGGGCCTTGATGGAGGGCAGTGGACGTTAAGCAGATATACATTGCATGCAATGGTCTGTGTTTAATGATGAGTGGGCCTTGATGGACATCAATGGACGTTAAGCAGATACAGTAAACGAAAGCGTGCAAAGTCCTATAGCTAGGCAAAAAATCCTGCAGAGTGCTGTTTTTTACTGTGTTGAGGAAGTGTATCAGTGAAAGAGCGAGTAGAACTGACAGGTTACTCAGGAAGAGTATAGAGTTGTCTGTGTAAATGTATGTATCTGTGTCTGTCTGAGTGTATTTGTGACTTGTGGTTGTATGAGAAAATAAACTCTATATCTGGTGGAGCAAAAGGTGTGCCCCTCCTGGACACAGCTGGAGTTGTGCTGGAGGAGAGTGAATGAGTCTGTGAGCCCTAAACAATAAAGAGACTTGTATGAATGTTGTTTTAGAAAAAAAGTATTCCAAGATATGGACTTGGCAGATTATTGAAATAATAATAGATTAATTGAAATAAGATATACATTTAATATTTAAAGACTTGTCTAAACAGATTAATAAAAAGATTGCACATGCTTAAAACTTTATATTTAATAACTGAAGACTTCTAAAATTTGTATCTTGTTATCCCTGGGACACAGTATGAAAATTAATCCACTACAGAGTTTCAGAGATTTGGGCTTGAGTTAACTAAAAGATAACTGTGTAGTGCGATGTTGAATAAGAGCAAAATTGGGTGACTAAGTTCATATAAATTTTGATTCAAAAGCTATTTTACAATAATAATGGAACTTGTTGATTAAATATTTTAATATAAAATAATAGGAATTATTTTATGTTGGTTGGGAAAAATTAATTCACCATTGCCAGATTATTCTGAATTATGTATGGAAATATAGAAGAAAAATTATGATTGAAGTCTTTATTTTACCATACGCATGTCATGCTGTTGTAAAAGGAAGGGTTATTTTGTTTTAATGCAGTATACTTAGATAATAAAGGTAGATTACTGCTGCTTTCTGCATTTTGCAAAGAAAAAACTACTTGCTATTTTTCTGCAATGAAGAACTTGCTTTAATAAAATAGGATAAGGGAACTACTGTTTTTAAAGACATCTCTTTGGCCAAGCATTCAAATAATGCATCTCATAATCTTGTACTGCAGTTATATCTGATCAAATGCACATTATTATTCTTTAGTTTGGGTTAAACAAATCAATTTTGCTTGGTTGGAACAGCAGCTATGCTAATTATGTCTCTATTTGTTTCTCTGTTTTTGCCATGGGATGATTTACACAAGCTTCAGTCTGGATCCAGAACACCGGAGAAGAGATGATGCCAACCCTGAAACAACATACAGAACTACCACATTTTGCTATAAGTTTGATTGCATCATATAATAATTGCTGTTAATAGTGTTCATTGTCTGTTTTATTACGTCTTTAATAGATTTTTCCGTACATTTCTGCCATATGTACATTAATTGACAGTCACCACTGATAAGCTACCACTAAATATTGTAGAAACTTAATTTGCTATAAAGTTGCTTTGCAATGATTTGTATCGTGAAAAGCGCTGTACAAATAAACTTGACTTGACTCAGGAGGCCATGGCGGATCAGGAGACTCAGGAGGCCATGGCGGATCTTCTGTGGACTTGGTTGGCTCGGCCACAGGCATATGGCCCCCCCGCAAATCTTCTTGGGAAAATCTAGGAATCCTGGGGGTTGCTCGGGAAGAGCGGGCTCTGGTGGGCGCTCTGGAGGCGAAAGAGGGCTGGACAGGACCAGCGGAGGCGAAGGAGACGAAAGAGAGCTGGACAGGACCAGTGGAGGCGAAGGAGAGCTGGACGGGACCAGCGGAGGCGAAGGAGATGAAGGAGGCTCAAAGAAGCGTGTTAGAGCGGTTTCTGGGGTGAGGACGGGTGCCGAGAACCCCGGGGGCAGCGCCATGTCCATTATCGCCGATTGACATGCTGAAGCGAGCTCTGGGGCTGGAGCCCGCACGGAGCGAGCTCTGGGCTGGAGCCCTTCCTGGGCAGAATGGGGGATCAGGAGCCCTCCGTCGGCTATACTCGGGATCAGGAGCCCTTCCCGGGCTTAACTGGGGATCAGGAGCCCTTCCCGGGCTTAACCGGGGATCAGGAGCCCTCCCTGGGCTGAACTGGGTATCTAGGTAGCGCTTATGTGGTGCTGGCACTGGAGGGCGCTCTGAAGGAGTAGGCACAGCAAAGTGCTTTTGAGGAGTTGGCACTGGAGGTAGTGCCACATGAATGTCCGGCGGGCTTGAATTCCAAGCCGTCGGCCATCTTGACTGTGGTGAACCCGGCACTCCTGGGCAGAGCTTCGGAGGACCACGGGAATTTTGGGGTTAGGCAGGCGGTAGGAGCCGTTGGAATCATATGTGGAGGTTCTCAGCGTGGGGTGAGCTGGGGAGACGTGGCGCATTCCTGTGGGAGTTGGATGACGAGGTTTGGGAAGTCTCATTACTTCCTCAACTTCCATATCAGAGCTATTTAGGAATAGTACGAGGTTAATCAGCTCGATCAAAGGAAAATCACCTGTTGGGAGATCGCAGCGGATTATTTCGTCATCCAACCCCAGCAGGAAGCACGCACCTAGAGCAGCGTCGTGCCAACTCACCCGGTTGGAGAGCTCGAGGAAACCCTCCACATTTATTAGAGTAATAGACAGAAATCAAAAATGAAAAATTCTTCATGGACCTGCTTATATATCCACGAATAGTATATTAAGATATAAAGTCCCTAAAGGAGGACAAAATGTACAGTTAGCGAAACTTGACGCCATAGCAATTGATGACTGGGGTAAAGCAAATGATAAAACCTATTATTTAGGTTTGAACTGGATGAAAGATAATATTTGTAATACTAGTATAGAAATTTTAGGTGAACGAATAAAAGGAGGGCCATGATGGTATGAGGCACCAGAAAAATTTGTGAAAGAAGGTTTCTAGAAGTAACATTGATTAGAAATAGAAGAAATGTTTTTGATGTGTATATTGAAAAGAAATATAAAAGTGAAAGAATAGGGCCTCTCCTTGTGAGATGTGTTGAAGATAGAATCCCAAGGGGAGAACAAATGACGAGAGGAATTGATCTTATTTGGGAAATTCCAAGAGAGGGTGTTTTGGGATTTGATGATCCAATGAATATGAAATTTCCCTCCCCCAATCAATTCTCAATTGGATCCAAGGGAGCCAGAAGGACTGGAGCTGCAAGATTAAAAAACAAAAGAAGAAAGAACAACGCAGAGGAAAACAGGACAAAGCATCAGCTGCTGGAACATCAGGAGATCAGGAGAATATGCATTTTGCAACATATACTGTTGAAGGATGGAACTTCTTTCTAACTGTTGTGTTATACTATGTTTTTATCTTATCTCAAGAAATGTTGCTATGTAGTTTAGAAACTGCTATTTGCCTGGCCTACGCATTTAAGATGTTGTAATTGTTTAGATTAAAGTAGAGATAGATTAGCTTGCTTCTCTGAAAAGATGCTGCAATTATTCCATTTGATCCTATGCTACACTGAGTTTGCTAACTGTGTTAAAGGTTACACATCCTGCCTTGGGTAACCATAGCAACCTATGTCTCTGCTTACACAGAGAGTAATGCGTGTGTGTTTGTGTTCACTAAATATGGAAATACGGAAGGAGGAGACGTATTGTATTAATGCAAATTTTATGCATGACTAAAATTTGAGGAGGGTAAAACCTATCAATGCCAAAGTTGAAGCTGTCTGTAGTTTTCCCACTCCCACTACTTCGATGTGAGTTACAACATTTTCTCGGGATGGTGGGCTACTATAGAGGTTTTTGCCAGAACTTTGTGAATGTAGTTGCCCCTTTAACATATTTATTGAGCCCGAAGAGACCTTTTGAATGGTCACAACAGTGTCAATGTGCCTTTGATAACGCAAAGTTTCTTTTGGCCAATGCTCCTGTGTTGACGGCACCTAATTTTGAAAGACCTTTCTTACTTGTTGTTGATGCTAGTGCTTACGGCGCTGGCGCTGTTCTTTTGCAAGAAGACGCTAAGGGAATTGAACATCCAGTCAGTTGTTTTTCAAAAAAATTAAATCTTCTATGGTGGAAAAAGAGACTTTAGCCCTGGTCTTAGCCATTCAACATTTTGTGGTCTATTTAATTTCAGTCTGTGGACTTTCTTGGATCTAATGCGTGGCAAGAACCAAAGAATCATGAGGTGGAGCCTTGTTTTACAGCCCTTCCACCTACAGATTAAACACATTCGTGGCAAAGACAACCTAATTGCTGATGCTCTCTCGCGGCTGTAAGATATCTCCATAGTGTTGGGTATATCTTCTCTATCTCCTCTCTCTTTTCTTTCGTTTTGTTTTGTTGCTTTGTTTTCTTCCTTTTTTCTCTTTCTCTCCCATTAGTCTGGAAGTGAAATGGAGTGGGATTTGTGGAGATGAGTATTAATATTATTGTAAACTACAATGTCATTATATATTTAAATGGTTGTTTTGCTTGTGTATATTTTTTCCTTCTTTTGCTTTGTCGGTTCTTTAGATAATCTCCTTTTTGAGTGGGAGGTGTGACGACCCTGAGTCTATTCCAGGATACTATTGGGCACAGTGTGGCAGTTCCTAATTGGTCTTCTCTGCTAATTGTTAATTAATAGCATATATAAGTGTGTTATCTGTTGACTGAGATAGGACTCTGTGGGATGGTTTCTCAGAAGTGGCTCTGATTCAACATGTAAGATCTTGCTGATTCTCTAACATTTGTTCCCCTTTGCATTTCTTATATTATGTAGTTAAAGTTTTGTTGTCATATTTATTTCTTTGATTTTCTTTATTATCCCTAGACTTATGTTTATTATTGTTACTGGCTGCTGTTGTATTAGTTTAATTCAATAAAACAATTTGCATTGATGTCTTTTGTTGTTTGTTCCCTCTTTTATGGTGCGGCTTTAAAACGAGCTGATCGTAACAGTGAATGGAAAGCGGAGGGAGACCTTATTGACATATATGCCGACCTGCCCCGTCTCCTCCCTCCTTGGTCGGAGCCCTCTGTCACTCCTGTTCCCACGTCCTCCCAGAGGGGGCTCCGGTTTCCCTGTCTCCCCCAGAGAGGGTTCCTGTTTCAGAGTTTAGCCCTGAATGCCCAGAGGCTCACAAATGCCCGCCCACCTGCCCGCTCCTGCCTCCTCCACCGCTGTCATCTGGCAGCCCCTCTGCTTGCCCTCAGCCCCCCATCAGTACGGTGCAAGCTCAGCGGGTCTGCCATTCTCCATCGTCACCGTGGCTGGAGAATCCCTGGCCTCCGCCTCCAGCCTCTGAGTCCTGGACTCCGCATCAGCCCATCAGCCCATCGACCCAGCGGCTCCACTATGGCTCCTAGCGCCCTCTTCTCCGCCGTGGCCCATCTGTCCACTGGCTCAACCGGGCTCCCTCGTCCCTCCGCTTTGGTCTGTCATTGACCACCCATCACCTCGAGACTCCACTCCTCTGGCTTCACCTCGTCCCTTTGTCCCTCCGGCTCTGTCAGGCTCCTCCATCCCTTCGGCTCCACCTGGGTCCTTTGTCGCTCCGGCTCCACCGTGGCCTTCTGGATCCCCTCCTCCGTATCGGTCACCTGAGCCATCTGCTCTGCCTTGGACCTCTGGATCCTCCCCGTCACCCTGGCTCATCGGCTCTCCTTCTCTGCCTTGGGCTCCTCTGCCACATGCTCCGCCTCCATTGGTCGGCCCCTGGAGTTGTCGGCCCTTCCTCCTCCATGACTCCTCCCTCCGCCGGCTCCACCGTGGGTCGCCATCATGGCTGTGGCCTGGGTCCTGCTTGGCTCCTCCTGCGCCGGTCTCATCCCTGGCTCCTCCCTCCTTCATCACCTCCTTGGACTCTGCCTGCCGGCCCCCTCCCGGGTGTCCATCCTCCTCCTGAGCCTCCTCCCAAGTTCCCACCCATCCCTCCCCATGTTGTAACTACAGTGCGAGGACGCGCCGTCCGGGAGGGGGCAATATGTCAGGATTATGAACCTGTTTTGTGTGTGTTTTCTCCCTCATGTGCCCATATTTGGTTGTTCCTGTTCCTGTTCGCGTTGTCTCGTTATTAGTTGATTCCCCTCACCTGTCGTTCCCTCATTTAGAGTAGTATTTAGGGTGCAGTCTGCCCCATGTTTCATTGTTGGGTCTTATATGTCTTGGCGTTGTGCTACTTGTGTATGCTCCTGCCTGCTCTGTGTTACCCCTTCTAAGGATTATTAAAGAGTGTTGTTTAAGTTTACTCCACGTCTCCTTGTTCCTCGCTCCTCACAGTAGGCAATCGTGACAACTGAAAGTCTTTGGGATATGCTGGAGTAGACACTGCCTGTCTAAAAAAAGTTGCACACTCTTATCTAGTAATTATTCTTTCGCCTTTAGAATCAGAATCAGAACCAGAATCAGAATGAACTTTATTGCCAGGTATGTTTACACATACAAGGAATTTGTTTTAGTGACAGAAGCTCCACAGTGCAACAGAATGACAGTGACAGTGACAGGACAGGACACAGATAATAAAAAGAATAATATAGACAAAATAGACAATGTACAAAAAAGCAAAAACACAATATATAATTGTAATACAGTTCGTAGTTCGAAAGAAGGATGAGGAAGTCAGGGGTGGCGGGTAAACCTCTTTATTTTCCCCCGAAACAAAAATAGAACAAAAAATAAAGTGCTGCTCGGCTCTCTGCCTCCACAGTCTTGCATATGGTCACAAACGCACACTGCTCCAACTCTCTCTCGGATACCGCCCTCTCCCATAAATAATGTATACTAGTGTTGTGTGTTCCACGATTATTGTTAAGTGTTCATGAGATGGATTGCCTGAGGAAAGAAACTGTTCCTGTGTCTGGTCGTTCTGGTGCTCAGTGCTCTGTAGCGTCGACCAGATGGCAACAGTTCAAAGAGGGAGTGTGCTGGATGTGAGGGGTCCAGAGGGATTTTGCTAGCCCTTTTGCTCACTCTGGATGAGTACAGTTCTTGGAGAGAAGGGAGGGTTGAACCAGTGATTCGCTCAGCAGTCCGGACTACCCTCTGTAGTCTTCTGAGGTCAGATTTGGTAGCTGTGCTGAACCAGACAGTTATTGAAGTGCAGAGGACGGATTCAGTGATGGCAGAGTAGAACTGTTTCAGCAGCTCTTGTGGCAGGTTGAACTTCCTCAGCTGGCGAAGGACGTACAACCTCTGCTGGGCCTTTTTGACAATGGGCTCAATGTGATTATCCCACTTCAGGTCCTGAGAGATAGTGGTGCCCAGGATCCTGAATGTCTCTACTGTCGTTACAGTGCTGTTCATGATGGTGAGTGGAGGGAGTGCAGGGGGTTGTCTGTCAGGAAGCTGGTGATCCACTGACAGACGGAGGTGGGTAATTCAGGAGTTAATTTGGGCAGGAGGAGGTTTGGGATGATAGTGTTAAACGCCGAGCTGAAGTCCACAAACAGGATCCTCACATAAGTCCCTGGCCTGTCTAGATGTTGCAGGATGTAATGCAGTCCCATGTTGACTGTATCATCCACAGACCTGTTTGCTGTTGAAGATCTGTGTGAAGATGGGGGCCAGCTGGTCAGCACA
>NW_015506928.1:194834-214010 GCF_001515645.1 Sinocyclocheilus grahami
TCTGGTGGGATATGTAACATGCTGTCTGTATTTTGGCAGTTCACGGGAAAGATTTGCTTTATTAAAGTCCCCAAGAATTATTATAACAGAGTCTGGGTGTTGTTGTTCTGTGATCTGATCAGTGAGTTTCTGTAAAGCTGAGCTCACGTGCGGTTGCGGAGGAATGTAAACACTGACGAGAACGAATGAGCAAAACTCCCGCGGCGAATAGAACGGCTTGCAGTTAACGAAAAGCGCATCTAGATCGGGGCAACATATCTTCTTTAACGCTGTAACATCTGTACACCACCTTTTATTCATGTAAAAAAATGTCCCGCCGCCATGCGATTTCCTCGTTGATTCTGCGTCACGGTCTGCTCTAAACAGCTGAAAGCCGGGCAGATGTAGCGCACTGTCCGGAATGGCGTCATTCAGCCAGGTTTCCGTGAAACACAGAGCAGCAGAGTTTGAAAAATCCATGTTTGTCCTGGAGAGCAGAAGAAGTTTGTCCGTTTTGTTGGGTAGAGAGTGGAGATTCACCAGATGGATGCTAGACAACGGCGTTCAAAATCCGCACTGCCTGAGCTTCACGAGCACACTGGCTCTCTTCCCCCGTCTGCGCGTCCTGAAGTTTTTGATCAGCGCCACTGCTCCGCCAACTACAACGTTCAGCAAAACGTCCGAATAATCGAAATCCGGTATAAGATTTTCTGGTGTGTTCTGCCGAATGTTCAGCAGTTCATCCCTGGTAAAACTGATTGTGTTTGAGAAACAAAAAAAAGGAAAAAACAAACAAAAACAGTACAAGCACTGTAGAGCCAAGCACTGAGTGTGGTGCCATTGCGTTTATATTCAGCTTTAGCTTTGATAACATTGTGCATTCATTGTGGCACTCTTTCAACAACCTAATGCAATGTCACAACATTTATTTCCATCAAGAGTTACATTGTTGAGATCTTGTATTGACAATGGGAGAGTCAACTACTCTGTACTCCAGCACATCCCAAAGGCTTTCAGTGGGGTTAAGGTCGCGACTCTTTGGTGGCCAGTTCATGTGTGAAAATGATTCCTCATGCTCCCTGACTCATTCTTTCACAATCTGAGCCTAATGAATCCTGGTATTGTCATCCTGGAATATGGAAATGGGTATTATATATATATATATACATTCCAACATGGTATCAGTTGCATCAGTTAGGATTAAAATAATTGATGCCAAACATACAACATGCCAGAGACATATTAATCACTGAAAAATGATTAAATCCTAAAATCTTTAACATTTGCTTATTTAAATCCAAACAGGCACAAGGGAATAACAAGTGCCACTTTAAATTATAGCCTGCAGATGTGACACTTACCCTGTAACCACATGGAACAAGGTATTTTTGGCCCGTAATTACAAAGAAAAATGTTCCAATAGTGTTAGTTTTTCTTGGCATGAAACACAGAAGACCACAGAACTAAATCACCTGCACTTTTCTATCAAAGCAACATTCAGTATCAGTTACATTCTGTATAATCACTGAGGTCCAAGTGTTGCATTTTATCATGTTATTTTTGTATTTTACTTCCTGGAAATATCTGATAAAAGGTAAGCTTTTTCCACTGCACCTCGATGGGCTGCAATGCTATTCAAACTGATTTGTTGCTCAGTAATGTCCATTATGTATCCAGTAATAATAGAATATGTAACCCACCATTAAAAAATACATACAATAGTCTATATGTATACTGTAGATACACTTTTATTACAAAAACATAAGCAGTGTATGATTAAATTGCTCCGAAAAGAAAGCTTTTTGGTTCCTCGTCTACTGTGGGAATTTCAGGTGAGGAGATCAACAATTCTACAGTACCCACAAGGGATTCATCTTAGTCCTCTAACAACACAGGCACCACGCCAGAGTCCTCCCACATCATGGCCACCATGCCAGATTCCTCATATATCATGGCTGCCACACCAGAGTCATCATGTCTGTGTCAGACCCTGTGCCTACAACTGTGCTACAAGACTGGAACAGTTTGGGGCTGCTGGGGCTGTCGGCGCGAATGAGAACTCTGATTGGATGCTCAGTTTAGCGAACGAGTCAGTGCCCGAGAATTAAAATGAAAGTGATGAAAACCAGTAAGTAAATGAAGGCGGCACAGACAGAGGGCTGTTCTAATGTTACATGATCTTACCCAAGCATTCCAATATGCGAATATTTTCATAACAAGACGCTTAAAATGAAGAAAGTTTTCAACATAACTGATATTCTAAATGGAAAGCAAGTGCTGCTTTGTTTTTACGATTTGATTGTCTGCGTATACCTTGTATATCATTGTTTCGGTTTCTCCTTTTAAATGATGAATATATACTATTGATAGCTGTTGATATAGACAGCTAATTCTTTTCATGCAGGCTCAGAACAGTTTGTAGTAAACTGTAATCTGTGCGGTGTGTTCTAGCGCAGCTTTTTGGTCCAGATGCTGCCAACACGAGACGACAACACCGTCTGCTTTCGTCGCCGCTAGTTCTTTGAAGTCGGCTTTGTGAGTCCCGGCCTTTATAGGCCATAAGCCAGATGCCGCATCCTTAGTCTCAAGTCTGATAGTCCCAGTGAATGCTACTGCCATCTTGTGTGTTTGGACTGCACACACTTCCCTGCGGCCACTCACACCTATTATCTCATGACAAAATAAGGTCACCCGTGCCTCTTCTGCTACAGCCACAGAAGTCGCCAACTGTGCTCTGACACAGCCATGAATGCTGTCCATGCATCCTCTGTCACGGCCAGGAAGGTCATCCATGTTTCTGCTCCACCATGATCTCCTGATCCCGAGTGGTCACCTGACCCTCCACAGTCTTAACCATCTACATGATCTTACCCAAGCATTCCAATAGGCGAATATTTTCATAACAAGACGCTTAAAATGAAGAAAGTTTTCAACATAACTGATATTCTAAATGGAAAGCAAGTGCTGCTTTGTTTTTACGATTTGATTGTCTGCGTATACCTTGTATATCATTGTTTCGGTTTCTCCTTTTAAATGACGAATATATACTATTGATAGCTGTTGATATAGACAGCTAATTCTTTTCATGCAGGCTCAGAACAGTTTGTAGTAAACTGTAATCTGTGCGGTGTGTTCTAGCACAGCTTTTTGGTCCAGATGCTGCCAACACGAGACGACAACACCGTCTGCTTTCGTCGCCGCTAGTTCTTTGAAGTCGGCTTTGTGAGTCCCGGCCTTTATAGGCCATAAGCCAGATGCCGCATCCTTAGTCTCAAGTCTGATAGTCCCAGTGAATGCTACTGCCATCTTGTGTGTTTGGACTGCACACACTTCCCTGCGGCCACTCACACCTATTATCTCATGACAAAATAAGGTCACCCGTGCCTCTTCTGCTACAGCCACAGAAGTCGCCAACTGTGCTCTGACACAGCCATGAATGCTGTCCATGCATCCTCTGTCACGGCCAGGAAGGTCATCCATGTTTCTGCTCCACCATGATCTCCTGATCCCGAGTGGTCACCTGACCCTCCACAGTCTTAACCATGATCCAGGTCATAGTGCAGGCCCATCTCTCATGGTTCATTTTTGTTTTGCTTTATGTCTTGTAATAAGTTCATAGTTTGTTTTTGGATTATTATTTTGAATAAAACTGTACTTGGGTTCTTTCTTTTTACTTTTCCTTGTCTGCTTCAGGCTGGCAATGTTACAGTGTTAAGGTGTCTAAATATTTTAAAAAGAGAGAATTTTGATGTGCAATTACTGAAGCCACTGTAAACGTAATTTAGAAGCAGGGTTAGTTCCACTTTTTACCCAGGGTAATGAAACCCTGCTCTGGAGAAAGTATAGCACTGTTATTGCCATGTTAAACCCACACTGCAGTGCCAAACTTATACAGTGTGAAATGGCATATTAGAATGTTACAGCTAGATGCTTTAGCAACATACATCCAATCATGTACCTCATATTCAGATGCTTTGGACAGTAGCAGAACACCACATCTGGTATAAACAGTCATTTCAGCATTTGAGTGGGAAAATGTCAAATAATATAATATGCATGAATTGAAGAAGTATTCTGAAAATAACATATAATATATAATCCAGAGCCAGCAAGGATCAAAGCCTTTCACAGCAAGTAAGAACTACGTCATTATAGCAGGGAGAAGAGAGCCAAGAATTCACTGAGTTCCTAGAGCAAGGAATCATCATCTCCTCCCAACATATCTCCAGGAGACCAGAGATAACAAGCAGGGGAAACCTCCTCAAGTAATTGCACCCCTGGAGGACTGAAACGGCATCTCTGCAGTGACAAAATTGATTAACTCAATTTCCAAGCCTGCATCTTCTCAATCAGACATTAACACTATCGCTTATTAGGGGTGGGGAAAAATCGATACAGCATAGTATCGCAATATTTTCTGCGGCAACACTGTATCGATACACGGACGCCAAATATCGATCTTTTATTATACTATTTGGTAGAATAATAAAATCAATTTCTTTACAGTCCACTAGATGGTGGTGTTAAGTTTTTTTCTAAAATCCTTTAATGCACGGCAAGCCGTTGATTATCCTGCTTATTCCAAGGTAATTTGCCAAGTTAGAGACAAGTTAAAACTAGTATTGCTCTTTGCAGTGCAATATTTGACCGAATGGGTAAAAATTACGGTTATTTTCATCAGTTACAGAATTATAGAATTACAGAATTATAACATTTATTTGAATTAATTCTCGATTGTTTGTTCGAGAGAGAGAAAGAGAGAAAGATGACAGTTGTGTGTGTGAATTACCTGCATCTGTACGTTTCCTTGTCTGCTTCAGGCTGGCAATGTTACAGTGTTAAGGTGTCTAAATATTTTAAAAAGAGAGAATTTTGATGTGCAATTACTGAAGCGTAATTTAGAAGCAGGGTTAGTTCCACTTTTTACCCAGGGTAATGAAACCCTGCTCTGGAGAAAGTATAGCACTGTTATTGCCATGTTAAACCCACACTGCAGTGCCAAACTTATACAGTGTGAAATGGCATATTAGAATGTTACAGCTAGATGCTTTAGCAACATACATCCAATCATGTACCTCATATTCAGATGCTTTGGACAGTAGCAGAACACCACATCTGGTATAAACAGTCATTTCAGCATTTGAGTGGGAAAATGTCAAATAATATAATATGCATGAATTGAAGAAGTATTCTGAAAATAACATATAATATATAATCCAGAGCCAGCAAGGATCAAAGCCTTTCACAGCAAGTAAGAACTACGTCATTATAGCAGGGAGAAGAGAGCCAAGAATTCACTGAGTTCCTAGAGCAAGGAATCATCATCTCCTCCCAACATATCTCCAGGAGACCAGAGATAACAAGCAGGGGAAACCTCCTCAAGTAATTGCACCCCTGGAGGACTGAAACGGCATCTCTGCAGTGACAAAATTGATTAACTCAATTTCCAAGCCTGCATCTTCTCAATCAGACATTAACACTATCGCTTATTAGGGGTGGGGAAAAATCGATACAGCATAGTATCGCAATATTTTCTGCGGCAACACTGTATCGATACACGGACGCCAAATATCGATCTTTTATTATACTATTTGGTAGAATAATAAAATCAATTTCTTTACAGTCCACTAGATGGTGGTGTTAAGTTTTTTTCTAAAATCCTTTAATGCACGGCAAGCCGTTGATTATCCTGCTTATTCCAAGGTAATTTGCCAAGTTAGAGACAAGTTAAAACTAGTATTGCTCTTTGCAGTGCAATATTTGACCGAATGGGTAAAAATTACGGTTATTTTCATCAGTTACAGAATTATAGAATTACAGAATTATAACATTTATTTGAATTAATTCTCGATTGTTTGTTCGAGAGAGAGAAAGAGAGAAAGATGACAGTTGTGTGTGTGAATTACCTGCATCTGTACGTCTCTCACTACAAACAATGAAGTTGTTAGTTTAGTTACTTAAACAAAGATTTTGCCTTTTTGTTGCTGAGAAATATAATGCAGTGATCCAGTTTCTAAGCCATTTTATTAATAAAAGTAGCGGGGCAGCGTTGACAAGTTTATGTTGGCATAGTCCTGAACGTTTCTGTGTGCGCAGCGGGATCTCTCTGTCTCTCTCTCTCTGTGTGAGTGATGTGTGTG
The DNA here is from genome assembly GCF_001515645.1 of Sinocyclocheilus grahami. NCBI lineage: Eukaryota > Metazoa > Chordata > Actinopteri > Cypriniformes > Cyprinidae > Sinocyclocheilus > Sinocyclocheilus grahami. Next base: position 200,954 of record NW_015506928.1, read on the forward strand.
TGTGCGTTTGTGTGTGTCAATCAAAGCAGCGGCACATTAATATAGAACGGAGATTAAACTGACTTGGAACTACCTGTGCATTAAACGGTATTAATGCATATCTGCCAGCCAATCAGAATAAAGAATTCCAACAGACAATGGCATAAATGAAAGTAAAATATTCTAAGAGCACAGCAGTGCATAGTATACCTGTTGTAGCACATTGTTTACTTTAAGAGTACATGTTATGTTTAATTTAAATGTAACATTTTTATTTTAATGTAAGACTGTTTTATTTATTTTAAATTTAACAGTGATTTACTTTCAAATGCCCCAATTGCTGAAGGGTCTGCACAACCTTTTTGTACAAGTTCAAGTTGCATTGTTCAAAATACCTGTAGTAGCACAGCAGTGCATACCTGTTTACATTTAATTAAGGTAGACTAGACTAGACTGTAATACAAATAGCTGAGTTTGCCAGCTGCATGCAACATTTATGACAGGTTTTCATGAAAGTGTTGGTCAGTTTGTCTGCTTGACAATCCCATTTTGCACTGCAACAATAAAATGGAAGTGAGATAAACAAACTGAGAAATGTTTCTTTTTAGTTACAACAGATGTTACCAAAGTTTTCGTTTGGTGACATAATTTGAAGTTGGAAAAAGGTAATAAATTGCAATATATCGTAGAATATCGCAATATATTTAAAATCGCAATAATATTGTATTGTGACACAAGTATCGTGACAATATCGTATCGTGGGGCCTCTGGTGATTGCCACCCCAATCGCTTATGAGACCAAAATGTTGATGACATATACAGTCTGCCAAGTTGTTAGCGGGGAATAAAGAACATTAACCTTCACATATGTCATAGTATAAAGTTTTCAAACATGCTTTAAACAGAGATGAACAACTATAAGAATTTAAATATGTCACAAGATAATCTTTAACAATTACATTTTCATGCACCATAGGCTTAAAAATCCTATGAGAATCCATTTTATCCAACATCATTATAATAACTGAGCAAATTAGCAAAAGGAAACTAACCGTGCAAGAAAGTGCACTGTAAAATCTAATTAGTTGGGCTTACTTAAAAAAAAGCATGCAAACCGATTGCCTTGAAAAAACTAAGTAAAGTGAAATAGCAATAGTATGTTGTACTGACAGATGCTTAGTTAGTATAGCTTACTTACACGAGAGTTCTAGTAACTAAAAAAGAACTGTAGGGGGTACTTGATCCTTTCATTTAGGTTTACTCATGACTTAGTATAGCTACTCACTGACTCCCAGAGTGCATTGCGGTATGAATAAATTATACAGTTGCTTTGTTTTATAGTTGTTGATTTTATTTGACAATTTTATTTGCTGTCTCGTGTCAGTAGCAGCACAACAAAAAGAGCAAATAAAATGGCTATTGTTACAAGTAATTAAAATAAATTAAATTGAATTGTTACCATTGTTGTGGTTCACGTGCTGAATGTTTAAGTCTGTGTGTGACTTTAGCATGTTACCATACATGATTCAAAAATTATATAAATCCCCAAAAAAATCATCTCTGGGTTTTTATGAAAAAGTTTTTGATAAAGTTGATTAATGAACACACACACAATTAATGCACTAATGCTTTAATTAGAAGATAGGTCACTTACTAAAAGCAACCTATTTATTACTTTTCTTCCTTTGAAATCAAATAACTCTGACTTCATAATGCATTACTACATCAACAGGAAGATAATTATAGTAACGTAAACCAAGTTCAAAGTGCCCAACCAAAGGGACTGCTAATCACTATAATGGGGAGTTAAAAAAAACACATTTTAGGAAAATCAACATCAATTTATGAAGTTAGCTTATGTGATGTTCTTTCAAATATTTCAGTTGTATTGAGAATTCAACATTCAAGATGACTTTGGGAAACAAGTGAATGCAACTAGTGAAAGATAACTGCAGACATGGAGGAAATGAGTGAAAAGTCTATTAAGACTCGTTTTCTTTTCTTCTTCTGCTGTTGTTATGCTGCACATTAGCAACATATTAGTGCACTGCTGCCTCTCATTGGTTTATTAATGTCATTGGTTCCTTTGTGGCTACTTGAATATTTTAAGTAAGTGTCACTCAAAACAGTAAGTAAATTGTTTTATTTGCCTTGAAAGTAGCTGTAACTTAATAAAACCTAGTAAGTATAACAACTAAGTAAAGATAACTAACTAAATTTAAGTAAGGTAAACTATTGGATTTTACAGTGTGGTCATACTGAATAACCTCATCAGAGGACATGTAAAAAGAAATTATATATTGTTTTAAGTACAAGACAGAGCATCCTCAGTATACTGCTGGTCTGGAAGCCACCTGGAACACGATGGGATTACAAATTTTGTAATCTTATTAATGTTAGGCTTTCTAACAACCTCCAGGACAATCACACCTTATTAAACAAACATATTTATAAGAATATATAATTTATTTATTAGGAATATCATATTTATAAGATTATACAAGTATATGTCTGCTGTAAATCTCATTTTAAGAACCAGTGCTATATTGCAAAACCTAAAGAGCTACTATGAGACATGAAAAAAAATGTTGGTTTTAATAAAACATTTCACATTGTTCAGAGTAATTAAGAATTTATTATATTACCCTGTTAGCTTAGCAACAAGCTAAAGTCAAACTATCTCTATAGAGCTAGAGCTATATCTAGTCAGAACTAATGACATTCCATCAGAGTTGGTATTGATTTTGATGAAGTACTTACTTCTTTGCCATTAAAAAAAGTGTAGCTTTACAAAATATATGGCTGAACTTCTTGCAAAGAAACTGAAGTAAAATTGTTACTCATTAAAAAGAAAGTGCCTTTCTTCTGATTTTGTGAAATAGGAAAATCAAAAGGTGAGACTTTATGGATGGAAATTCAGCCATTACAGCAGAAAAGGCAGATAGCAATTGCACAAACTACAAAAAGTACAAAAAGAAAAAAAAACAGTGCAGTGTGTAAAATGTGTACAATACATCATATCAAAATGCAATATAACAAAATTGCATTTAAATGATGATCAATGATGATAAATACAGGCCAGCTGCTCACTGCTTGGTAACATTCTGTTTGGCTTTTCTTTATTGTATAAATCCAAGTCATATCTTATTCTTTAAATACTATTTTAAATCCAGTCAGTTTAGTTTTCCAAAAAAAACTTCATTTTTATGTATATCTATATATTACTATAGCTTTTAATTTCCTACTTATTTCTGTTTTTCTTAGTATAAGTTGAATATACAGTTTATACACAATGAAGAGTTCATCATTAGGTTAGTAATTATGGAATTGATTTGTTTTTAATGCCAGATAGAGACTTGCAATTGAATTAATCTTGCCAAAAGATCAAATAAGGAATCAAATACATGCCAACTAACCACATGAAACAGAAAAATAATTGGTAACACTTTACAATATGGGTGCACAAATATGCATTAATTCATACTTAACTAATCCACAGATAATCACAAGTTAATGTATAACTCATGAAGAGCTAAACCATTTATTAATGATTACTACATCAGCAACTAATGAGCATTCTATATGATTCATGGATTAAATAATAAATAAATAGTTATTAGTTAAATTTGTCATAATGTATTAGTTCCCTAATAACATATCATATTAACTAATGATGTAAAAATTCAGTGGTCAAAGCTATGTACTTCAACTTCCAGTTGTCTGCTTTAATTAATCATTAGCTAATGATTTGCAAAGGCATCATTATATTATGACTTTACTTGTTGAGGCACAGAACTATTAACTAATTTTTAAGAAATATATCATTGTGATTATGCAGGGATTTAGAATTAGTTAGTTAGTTAGTCATGCGCCTCAACAAGTCATAACATAATTGTATTTTTGCAAATCATTAGCTAATGATTAATTAAAGGAACTTAATTAAACTGGAATGTGAAATGCATGGCATCGACCCATTGTGGTAATTAGCACATGAATTTACACCATTACTTAAATACAATATGTTATTAGGGAATGAATACAATATGACACATTTAACTAATAACAATTTATTGATTACTTAATCTATGAATCAGTTAGAATGTTCATTAGTTGCTGATGCAGTAATTATTAATAAATTATTTAGTTCTTCGTGAGTTTTATATTAACTCATGATTATCTGTGCATTAGTTATGCATGAATTAATGCATATTAATGCCACCGAGTTGTAAAGTGTTACCAAATAATTAATTACTTTCCTCTAGATTGTCTTAACAGGACTAAGAGTTCTGTTCTTGTTATATAAGTTGTCAGAAGTCCGTAACTCACTCCAACACTTTTCCACAAACCCGTTTCAACTGCTGGATGAGTGGGGTAAGAATATATGTCTGTCAACTCAGCATAGCTGAAGCCTACAGGGAACACAGCCTTACACTGTGCTCTTACACTGTAACCCATGCTATAAGAAGCCACTTTTCTGGATTTTACACTGCAAAAATTTTACCACTGAATCAAGATGGTAAAGGCAAGATTTTCTGCAGGAATGCAAATGAGGCTGAGCTCACAAAATAAATGAGTTCCAAGAAAACAGCATTATGCCACATATACACACACATACATGCAAACTGAGAAAGGAGAATCTTACTGAGCTGTAGAGGAAGCCCTCTGCATTCATGCCGATGTAGAAACCTGCTTTAACTCCCTGAATGGCCACCACCCTTAAGCCGACAGGGATGAGATTGAAAAGAGCTAGGGAAAACAAAGAGTAAACATTACAAAACAATAGGTTTGGAACTGCTTGAACCACACTGGGAAAAGTGATAAACTATTAACTAATCTAGCATTTCTGATAGAAACTATGGGATCTATAAAAGGTGTTAATTGGGTTACTGAGTAATGGTGAAGGTAAACAGTATGGATGAGAGTGGGGTAATCTGTGCAACGTTTTACTTAGGCTGTCATCTAATCAAGGAGAATAGAGATAAAGGTAATATCTATAATTATCCATTAATACATCCATATTAATATGTCTGCAACATACAGTTAGGTCCATATATATTTGGACACAGGCAAAATATTTATTATTTTAGCTGTTGACCGAAACATATTAATGTTACAGGTATATAATGAATATGGACTTAATGTGAACACTCTGAGCTTTAATTTGAGGGTACTCTCAAAGTTTAAGGAATTACAGCTCTTTAATATGTACCTGCCCCTTTTTCAAGGAACCATAATTAATTGGACAACTGACTCAAAAGCTGTTTCATTAACAGTCATGGGGGTCCGTGTATGCGTTAAGAATCCATACAACTGCAGCAGTGGAGGACTATTATTCTGCTGCGTGATACTCAGCAAAATTGAAAAAAAAACGGCAAATTTTCGTTTTTCATTTGTTCAAACAAAACGAAAAATCAAGAATTCTGCTTCATTTTTCGTTTTTACGTTCAGGGACAGAAAAGGAGTAAACTACTTGAATATTCGTGAAACGCCCCTCTACGCTGATTGGTCAACCAAACATTACAACATAATACTAGTCCTTAAAAACATAATAAGAGTCCTCCGCTTCTACGGATTCTTGACATGTTTATTATTTCTACTACATTTGATCTCTTTCTCTTCATCAAACAGCCATATTAACGAATGGCTTGACACAAACCATTCAAACCAAAATTTTTTTTTTTTTTTCAATTTTTCAGATTTCAATATTAAATTAAAAAACGAATTATACATAGGTACACGGACCCATGGGCTATTCCTTCATTATTTCTACATCATTTAAGCAGGTACAAGTTCTGGAGTTGATTCTAAGTGTGCCATTTGCATTTGGAAGCTGTTGTTGTGAACCCACATCATGCGGTCAAAGGCGCTCTCCATGCAAGTGAAACAGACAATTGTTAGGTTTCAAAATCAAAACAAATCCATCAGAGAGATAGGAGGAACATTAGGAGTGGTCAAATCAACAGTTTGGTACATTCTGAGGGAAAAAAGAATGCACTGGTGAGCTCAGCAACATAAAAAGGCCTGAATGTCCATGGAGGACAACAGTGGTGGATAATCAGATGATCCTCTCCAAGGTAAAGAAAAACCCTTTCACAACATCCAGCCAAGTGAAGAACACTCTCCAGGTAGGTGTGTCACTGTTAAAGTCTACAATCAAGAGAAGACTTCACAAAAGCAAATATAGAAGGTTCGCCACAAGGTGCAAACAAGGCCAGATTTGACTTTGCCAAAAAAACATCTTAAAAAAGCCAGACCACTTCTGGAAAAGCATTCTTTGGATGGCTGAAATTAAGATCAACCTGAATGACGGGAAGAAAAAGTATGGAGAAGACTTGAAACAGCTCATGATCAAAAGCATACAACATCATCTGTGAAACATGGTAGAGCAGTGTGATGGCATGAGCATGCATGGCTTCCAGTGGCACTGGGTTACTGGTGTTTATTGATGACGTGACAGAGGACAGAATCAGCCGGATTAATTCTGAAGTGTACATAGATATACTCTCTGCGCTGATTCGGCCGAATGCAGAAAAGTTGATTGGACGATGACCCCCCAAAAAAAACAGCAAAAGCAACCCAGGAGTTTTTGAAGGTAAAAAGTGAAATATTCTAAAATGGCCAAGTCAATCTCCTGATCTCAATCTGAATGAACATGAATTTAACTTGCTAAAGACAAAACTAAAGGCAGAAAGACCCACAAACAAATAACAACTGAAGTCAGCTGCAGTAAAGGCCTGGCAAAGCATCACAAAGGAGGAAGCCAAGTCTCTGGTGAGGTCCATGATTTCCATACTTAAGGCAGTCATTTCCTGCAAAAGATTTCCAATGAAACATTAAAAATGAACATTTTATTTATGATTATATTTATTTGTCCAATTACATTTGAGCCCCTGAAAATGGTTGTAATTCCTAAGCATTTTATGTTATATTTTTGCTCAACTCCTTGAATTATAGCTTAAAATCTGCACTTCAATTTCATCTTGTTTGTTTTATTTTAATTCTATTCTGGTGGCATACAGAGCCGAAATTACGAAAATTCTGTCAGTGACCAAAAATATATGGACCTGACGGTATAGCATTGAAATATGACTTCTACAAAAGTGGTCAAACAAGTTTGTCCAACAAGTAATGTCAAGAGGTAAGATAAAAGATTTGCAATTCAAACAAAAATACATTATTTAATTTCGAAGTCTTACTGTAGTCAAGTTTTCTGAACCATAAACTACCTAGGAAAATGTTTAATATTCAGAATATTTAAATGCATTAAAACCCTTGTTCAACCATTTTTGTTTTTAACTTGAATCTTTATATACTGTAAAAAATTATATGATGAAAAAGCCATGACAACTTATGTTTTTAAGTTACTTTAACTCATAAAAATAATTTAAGCAATTTAAACTTTTTTTATAAGTTATACTAGATTCAACTTGATTTTTAAAGTCAGTTTAACATTACTGAAAGTCAAGGAGTCCAATTTAGTTAAGTGAACTTAACATTTGAAGTTGTAGCTTATTGGCAGTGGCACTACCGGCCAAATCTCTACGGTGGCCGAGAGAACTCAACGCGCTGCAACTTAAGAAAACACATGCAAATTGAAAAACACAAGCAAATTAAGAAAACATCTCCATCAGTTTGACAATACACGCGCTGCAAATCCTCACAGCACATGCAAATGAAGAAACACGCTGCAAATCCTCACAACACATGCAAATGAAGAAACGCGCGGTAAATCTTGTTTTTGTTTTGTTTGATGACACCTGGTCATCACCCGCCGTTCTAGGGGCATTCTCTACGACAAAGCTTACATCTGGCCCACATGAACTGCAAAATCTTGGCAAAGTCAGCCATTGGATGCCACAGAAAGGGCAATACATTTTGATCTGAAAAACAAAAACAAGTTGACTGAAGTTTGCACGTTGTATTTGTATTCCATTGTCCTTTCTTTCATTAGCCTACTAAAAGGCCCTGATTCAATTATAATTTTAAATATTATTCTTACTGTCAATCTGCAATTTATTTTGACTTGGTTTTAACAATTAATGAAGCATTGCGGATTTCATTAACCTTGAAATTTTAATTAAGTTAGCCATCTTATATAACGTTTCACAGTTACTCGTGTAATTCGTCAGATTATTTAGGCTAATAATATCTAAAAGACAAAGGAATCATGCAATCAGGGTGTTAAAATAAACAAAAAAAACACTCATCTTTCAGTTCACCAACAACTCCACTGACCAATAGCCACTGCACAAATTGTATGCCCAATTTTAGGATTTTTTGTATTGATTTGAAATTATTTTATGAATCTCTCTGCTCATCACTTATTAAGAAAGCTGTTAAAGCTACTGTATTGATGGAAAAATATTGACTTTGATGTAAGGGTTTCCTCCTGTGTATTCTTTGAAGTTGACATTTTATGTGTAATTTTCCATTTAAGTTATTTTTATTTTTATTTATTTATGATTTATTTATTTAAAAAAAGAAAAGATGTTTAACTTTTTATTTATTTGTTTTTGTTCTGTTTATATTTCATTTTTATTCTTCTTTATATATTTATTGTTTTGTATTCTGGTTGTGTATGTAATTTATTGCTATGACTGTATCCCCTGTGAATGTTATATCTTCAATAAAAAAATAAAAAAATTTAAAAAAAGGAATCACTAGCAGAAACTCAAAAAAAAAAAAGCCACGGCACAAAACAAATCCCAGCCGGGTCCGTCACTTTTTTGGGTCCCCTTGAAACATTTCCGTTGTGGTCCGTGCTATTTGCAGATGTTTTCTTAATTTGCTGGTGTTTTTTCAATTTGCATGTGTTTTCTTAAGTTGCAGCGCGTTGAGCTCTCTCGGCCACCGTAGGGTACGCATGTAGTGTGAGCTAACCACGCCAGAGCGCAGAACTTTTGATACGTGCAGCATGATTGCGTTACCATTTCTGAGAGGCAAAAGTTATAGATCTGTAAAGCAATATTGTGAGAGGGCCGTGTGTTACCGCATCCCAATAAACCACAAAGTTAACAAAACAATGCACTTCACTGTGCTGAGCAAGAGCACTTCTCCGCAGCCTTCACAGCTTCCGAAATTTCACATTTACCAATTATGAAGTCATACCAGCACGTTGCATTTTTTTCTGTTAAAAATAAAAGTGAACAGTGGTTTGTGAATGTTGATGCTTAGCCTAAATAATTTTATCGGTAGCGTTCATGTGAACGCTGCAGTCTTAGGCCCACCCCAAATGCTCTCAATGGTTGAGACACGTGATGACACCCATCCCAAGGCAGTACTGATCAACATCCCACCCCCTCCTGTGACCCATGGTTTGGCTGTATGTGAATTCAGAGCCAGTGGGCTTTCAAAATAATGATAGTGATAAAAACTGTGTTAATGCGCGATAAAATAATTGTCGGCATTAATTAATTAATACGTTAATGCGATAATAACGCATTAACTTGCCCAGCCCTAATATATATATATCAGTGGCGTGCGGTGGTGTTTTAAAATGAGGAGGCAGTTATATAGGCCTATATATATATGTCCCTGTTACGCTTAATGTGGTCACATTTTCCTGTTTAAATAAATGTTACATAAAAAAGAGAACAAATATTATTCTATTTTGTATTTTATTCATATTATTTTTTCTTTTATTTAATATTTTAATATCAATTATACATTTCAAAGTGTTTTTATGCATTTTTATATTTATTCCAAAATAACAACTAAAGGCAGTAACAATTTGAACAATATTTTGGAAACAGTTTACAATAACGTTTCATTAGTTAACATTAGTTAACTACTTTAGTTAACATGAACTAAGAATAAACAATAGCCTAATTCTACAGCATTTATTAATCTTAGTTAATATTAATTTCAACATTTACTAATGCACTATTAAAATCAAAAGTTGTGTTTGTTAACAATAGTTTATGCACTGTGAACTAACATGAACTAACAATGAACAACACACTCTAAAAAAATGCTGGGTTAAATAGGGACAAACCCAGCAATTGGACTGTTTTGACCAAGCAAAAAGTAGCAATTATACCTTATAATGCTGTCAACCATGTTATTAGCTTGTCATGTGGTAGGAAAAAAGTTTGCACACTAGTGTTCCGATAAGCCACTTTAAAACTCTCCTGTTATTTTACTTTTTTTTTTCATTTTTTTTTATATACGGTATGAACAGAACTGTGCTATTTCAAACATACTGAAATACTTTAGACATGCATGGAGCGAAGGCGGAGCAGTGTTTCTGATATCAGTGAGCGAGGAGCGAGGAGCGAAGTGGGAGCGGGAAATGGTGAACCCGGAGTGGAGCAGGAGCGGAGTGATTATTAAATGCTCGGAGCGCAGAGGGGAAATTGTTGATGCTCCACTCCGCTCACATACTCTGAGATATATATATACATATATATACACACATTGTTGGGCAGTAACGCATTACTTGATAACGCGTTACTGTAATTTGATTAGGCCTACTTTTATAATAACAGAGTAATTTAACGTTATAATTTTCAAAATAGTAATTAGAGTATCCCAGCAAGCAATAGCCGTCATTTCAACATCTCGGTTAAGTATAGACCCGATATAGTCCGGCTATGTGTAACCCACTTCTAGCCCAAATAACCCTGAATTTGTTTTCATGTCGTTTTTTGGCAAAATAGCTTGTGAGATGTATTACTAGTGTTCCGATAAGCCACTTTAAAACTCTCCTGTTATTTTACTTTTTTTTTTCTTTTTTTTTTATATACGGTATGAACAGAACTGTGCTATTTCAAACATACTGAAATACTTTAGACATGCATGGAGCGAAGGCGGAGCAGTGTTTCTGATATCAGTGAGCGAGGAGCGAGGAGCGAAGTGGGAGCGGGAAATGGTGAACACGGAGTGGAGCAGGAGCGGAGTGATTATTAAATGCTCGGAGCGCAGAGGGGAAATTGTTGATGCTCCACTCCGCTCACATACTCTGAGATATATATATACATATATATACACACATTGTTGGGCAGTAATTTTTTTTTATATACGGTATGAACAGAACTGTGCTATTTCAAACATACTGAAATACTTTAGACATGCATGGAGCGAAGGCGGAGCAGTGTTTCTGATATCAGTGAGCGAGGAGCGAGGAGCGAAGTGGGAGCGGGAAATGGTGAACCCGGAGTGGAGCAGGAGCGGAGTGATTATTAAATGCTCGGAGCGCAGAGGGGAAATTGTTGATGCTCCACTCCGCTCACATACTCTGAGATATATATATACATATATATACACACATTGTTGGGCAGTAACGCATTACTTGATAACGCGTTACTGTAATTTGATTAGGCCTACTTTTATAATAACAGAGTAATTTAACGTTATAATTTTCAAAATAGTAATTAGAGTATCCCAGCAAGCAATAGCCGTCATTTCAACATCTCGGTTAAGTATAGACCCGATATAGTCCGGCTATGTGTAACCCACTTCTAGCCCAAATAACCCTGAATTTGTTTTCATGTCGTTTTTTGGCAAAATAGCTTGTGAGATGTATTATATTCCATCATGTAAGCAAAGTCAACAGCGTTTACAGGGTGTTTGGTTTCATTTCTTTGACATGTTCAGTACGTAGCCTGTGCATAGCCACGATTTAGCTCGTAGTCAGAGCGGCTATCTGTAGCCCACTTATAGTCAAACCTGACTCACTGTAGTTTTTGACCAGGCAGCGCATGAGATGGTTGATATCCCATCATGTTCGCAGTGTCAATAATATCTACAAAGGTATAAGTGTAATTTCTTGACATGGTCTATATGTAGCCACGATTTCGCTCTAAATTAGACAGGCTACGTGTAGTCTGCTTTTAGCCCACCTGGCGAAATCAAGGCAATCTGTGGTCTAATTTTAACGGCCAGTAACCAGACCAGCGATGAGCATAGCCAAAATAGCTTTAAAATTGTTTACATGTAATTTTCGCCCACGCAGATTCTAATCAAATGCAAGTAAACTTTTGAATCATTTAAATTAGCATTATTTTATATTTTATAGCATTATTAAATATAGCATTGTTTATTATGCCAAAAATAATGCTAATTTAAATGTTTCAAAAGTTTACTTGCATTTGATAATATGATGTCATGCATCCCACAAGCTGTTATGTTATGTTCATACACATTATATGATATTATTGATATTCGGCTGTCTTCCATTTTATAAATAAAAATGCAATTACAATTCCCAACCGCTAGATGGCAATTGTAGCCCTACATGAGAATTGACTACTGGCAACGTGAGACATGAGAGTTAGAGATCAGTGTTGGGTTTTGAATTTTGTTTTTACACAAGAGAGCACTAAGTTTACTTGTCGGAGAGCAGCGGGCAAACAACAAACGATAAAGGACATTCCTACTTGGTCTTGTAAGTATCTGTGTTTTCGTTTTGACGTGTTCAGTATTTATCTATATTATTTGTTATCATGTTTAGGAACCATGGCATTTTAGTGAAGGGAGCAGATCGTAGTTGATAGTGATCCATGATGACTAGGCCCACGGTTCAGCTCGCATGTGTTCAGAGGATGCATTGCAAAATGTAATAGAGTAAATGTTTTATCATTTGTATGTGTTTACAAACTCAATCGAATTTAAAACAGCACAAGAAGAGCAAAGAGAAAACAACAGAACAAACACAGCTTTGACAAAGATTAATCCATATTAATTTATACAGTGAACACACTCAGAAGAATTGGAGAAACTGAGAAAAAGTTTCAACATCTGGAAAAGATCTGGGCAGCAATAGCAAAAAAAATAAAAAAACTCTCCAAAACAACATTTCCTCACTAAAGCTCTCATCTTTGACAAAGTCCATCATTTATTTTAATTATTATATTGAATTTATTACTGAACAATGGCTTGTTAGATACAGAGAAAGCATGAGCTAATTGAATAGAATATCTTTGTCATTGTACAAGTAACGTTACAATAAGATTTATTTTGAAATTTCCAAATTGATAGTAAAGCTTAAGAATACAAATAATAAGTGCAAATAGCTCAGATGTGCAATGCAGCATTAAAACCTAAACAGTACAAACAGAAAACATAATGTAATAAAACG
>NW_015506928.1:224234-229822 GCF_001515645.1 Sinocyclocheilus grahami
TTCCAAATTGATAGTAAAGCTTAAGAATAGAAATAATAAGTGCAAATAGCTCAGATGTGCAATGCAGCATTAAAACCTAAACAGTACAAACAGAAAACATAATGTAATAAAACGGTAGGGGGGAATTTATTATTCCATGTACATTTGAGGTTAATGTTTGTACTGGGCTACTTTTTAGTTACAGCAGCTATCACTGTGTTGTTATGAAGTCAGTTGTGCCAGACAATTTTGGAGGCAGAGACAGATTGTGGGGGGCACTAATAGGGAAAAACTTAAACTGCTGGAATAAAGCGTTTTAAAGGGTTAGTGATGGGAAAACTTGCAGGTCAATGGGCATCAGTGTTTAAGGTTGGTAAACACGCGTACACGGACGCATATAATACAACCCGCCTGACATTGGCATGTGTTATTCAGGTGTCAAAGTTGTGCAGAGTTGATGGAAGAAACCTCAGAGACATTGTAACACAGATGTTGTTGGGGATAGGATTGGATAGGGATGACCTGCAGGGCCCTGGAAAGAACAGTTCATTAGTTCTGAACCTGGTGTCTCACATGGGATTGTTTGTCTATTCTAAAATGTTACAGAAGTTTAGTGTAGAAGTTTAATACCCACAACTGACTGTTTCTCAAAAGAAACACCTGTAATTAAAAAGCCATGATAATACTTTAGCACAACTCCATAGAGATCCACTAGGCCAGTGGTCTCCAACATGGTGTTCATGGGCACTAGGAAGTCCACTTGGAATCTGTGAGTCACCCACCAAGCACGCTCTATAAATACCCTGAATTAAGGCTGGGCGATAAATGATATATCAAGATCCCTTTAAAAATTGATGTGGATAATGATGATAAGTTCTGGATATTTTCAGCCAATATTAATCGAACAGCTGACCACACAGCAGAAATAAAGGTGATAGAAGCCAGTCAATGCATGTCACTAATAAGTCTGCATGTTTTTCATGTCTCTGTGTAAATGAATGGCATGGTTTCTTCTATTACACAAAAACTCAAACAAAAGTTATACGCTCACAGTGTTTCAGCAACTGTCCCAATATATGAGGACATGAACACATGAACTTCATCTTCCAAAAAACTGTCTTCAAATAGAGTACACACTAAAATGGAAAGATAGTTTGGTTTAAAAGTTTGGTTTAATTTGAAGAAGTTATGACAGAAATATATTACTATTAAAATGTAATTCTCAAATTAATAATAATAATATAATATTTTAAGGAATATCATACAGCCAAGTTTTATTAATTTATACAGTTCTGTTGTGCAGCATCTCATTTGACAAAGATAAAAAGGTTGTAAATAATTTTTTTTAAAATTGTATTACATTTTTAAAGATTGATTCAATTGTTTATCAGTAAATTAGACATTAGACACTATTCTTATGATAAATTTGTATTGAATCACAAAACACAGAATCCAAAAAAAAAAAAAAGAATAGCATGAAAAAATCAAATGGATTTCATGGGGGCATAAATGAAAAGGTAGCTTACTCTGTGGAGTTTAATTGTGATCAAAGCTTTATTTATATTTAAAATTTATAAATTTATGCATTTAGCAGACACTTTTATCCAAAGCGACTTACAGTGCATTCAGGCTATAAATTTTTTATCAGTATGTATATATTTTATATTAAATTATTTTATGTTATGTATGCATTTTATATTAAAGCTGTATTTACATGCATTATTTACATTCAGGTCATTTACATTTAGGTCTATCACGTTTTCTTCCCCATTAATGGTAAATGAATATTGTGATAAATATCAGTATCATATGATAGGAAAAGTAGTACATTTACAAAAATAAATTTTTCTGAAACATTTTCCAGGATTGATTGCTGAATTAAAAAAATTTAAAATGCTTGTGAAACATTTTCCAGGATTGATTGTTGAATTAAAAAAAATTAAAATGCTTGTGCCAAATCATTAACATTTATTAAAGGGGTGGTTGATTGCGATTTCACTTTTTTAGCATTAGTTAGTGTGTAATGTTGCTGTTTGAGCATAAACAATATCTGCAAAGTTACAACACTGAAAGTTCAATGCAAACAGAGATCTCGGCTTTTAAAAATCTGTCAGTTTAATGCCTACAAAAATGGCTTGTAGGGACGACAAAGAGTTACTTCCCAGGTTTGTGACCCAGATAAACCCCGCCCCCGGGAACATGCAACAAAGGGGGTGAGGCCATGCTGCACTACTTAAGAGAAGAGAAAGAGTTGTTGCCGTGCCGACAAAACTAGGGTGCACCAATAAATCTATTTATGATTCTGTCTTCTAACAATTTGAATGGATTCACATGTTTTCATATAATAACATAGGTTTCATAGACTATTGGACTAGTTTTTGGGGCAGACCTGACCTGTTGAAAAGAGATGGTCTTCATCCCTCCTCTTCTCTCTAGAAATATGGCACATAGTCTTAGTTTGCACTTGACTAACTGGAGCCCAGGTCAGGAAGCAGACAAACTGGCTAAACCGACCTTCTGCTAGTCGCCTCACGTCACAGAAATCAGTTAATTCTCAGCACATAGAGACCCTTTCACCTAGATATCACACTATAGAGGCTGTGTCAGTTCCCCGAACTAGAAAATACAAAAAATGTCCAAACCAATTTAAGAGTAACAATTTAATTGATGTTCAACAAATGAAAAACAGATCTAATACGGATAAACAAATGATAAAGCTTGGCTTATTGAAATCAGGTCCCTGTCTATATGCTTTCGATTGGGGGCAAATGAGGTCTGGTTTCACATTGTGTCACGCAAACCACTTGTTAGTCGTTCATTCACTGTTCATTTTAAAACATGCATCTGATATTACGGCTGTATTTTCAGAGGAGGTGATCTTATCTGAAAAAGATAAAGACCATAAAAGATAAACATGTTTACATTCATAGGTAAAACATGTCAAAGCTGAGACTTAAGAGAAGAGAAAGAGGGTGCACCAATAAATCTATTTATGATTCTGTCTTCTAACAATTTGAATGGATTCACATGTTTTCATATAATAACATAGGTTTCATAGACTATTGGACTAGTTTTTGGGGCAGACCTGACCTGTTGAAAAGAGATGGTCTTCATCCCTCCTCTTCTCTCTAGAAATATGGCACATAGTCTTAGTTTGCACTTGACTAACTGGAGCCCAGGTCAGGAAGCAGACAAACTGGCTAAACCGACCTTCTGCTAGTCGCCTCACGTCACAGAAATCAGTTAATTCTCAGCACATAGAGACCCTTTCACCTAGATATCACACTATAGAGGCTGTGTCAGTTCCCCGAACTAGAAAATACAAAAAATGTCCAAACCAATTTAAGAGTAACAATTTAATTGATGTTCAACAAATGAAAAACAGATCTAATACGGATAAACAAATGATAAAGCTTGGCTTATTGAAATCAGGTCCCTGTCTATATGCTTTCGATTGGGGGCAAATGAGGTCTGGTTTCACATTGTGTCACGCAAACCACTTGTTAGTCGTTCATTCACTGTTCATTTTAAAACATGCATCTGATATTACGGCTGTATTTTCAGAGGAGGTGATCTTATCTGAAAAAGATAAAGACCATAAAAGATAAACATGTTTACATTCATAGGTAAAACATGTCAAAGCTGAGTTTTATAATGTTATTTGTTGTAATAACTGACAACACATTTGCCAAATTTGATTATTGTTTCATTTTCAGAAACCATGAGATTAATTATGATTATTTTATTGAGCCCTAATTTTTAAGAGTAAGACATAACTAAATCTGTAGTTACTGTAAATACTCTAGAAAAACCATGGATTATTTTGTAATGGTTCTACTGCAAATGCTGTGGTAAACCATAGTTAATTTTGCAATTACTATGGTTTTCTACAAAAACCATAGATAAATCATGGTTACTGCAGTAAAACCATGGTTAATTTCGTAGTTACTTGGATCTTTCTATTGCATCTTTCTTACTGTTCAAAAATTTTTGACTGGTAGCGTATTTATGTAGCCTATGTATCACACTCATATCACATCTTGTTTTGGATAAGAATAAAACGTCAGGTCCGACAATACCCAGCAAGCAATTTTGCGTTTAAAAGACGTCTAAATATAGCCTAAACGTCTAGGCTAAAACGAGGCTAAATTTGGGCTGTCAGTGAAAATCTAATAGACGTCTAATCATAGCCCATTTATAGACTAGTCATCAATTAGACGGCTAATAAACGACTACGTATATACGTCTAATAGACGGTGAATATGGGTCTAGGCTAAAACAAGGCTAAATTTGTGCTGTCAGTGAAAATCTAATAGACGTCTAATCATAGCCCAGCCCCCCACAATCTGTCTCTGCCTCCAAAATTGTCTGGCAAAACTGACTTCATAACACAGTGATAGCTGCTGTAACTAAAAAGTAGCCTAGTACACACATTAACCTCAAATGTACATGGAATAATAAATCCACCCCCTACCGTTTTATTTCATTATGTTTTCTGTTTGTACTGTTTAGGTTTTTTTAAGGGATTTTTTATGGGATTTTAATAATGCTGCAAACTTTTTATAATTGATCATTTTATATTGCCATTTTAAATTATTTGTATTCTTAAGCTTTACTATCAATGTGGAAGTTTCAAAATAAATCTTATTGTACTTGTACAATGACAAAGATATTCTATTCAATTAGCTCATGCTCTATCTGTATCTAACAAGCCATTTGTTCAGTAATAAATTCAATATAATAATTAAAATAAATGATGGACTTTGTCAAAGATGAGAGCTTTAGTGAGGAAATGTTGTTTTGGAGAGGGTTGTTTTTTACCATTGCTGCCCGGATCTTTTCAATTTCCAAACGCTTTTCCAGATGTTGAAACTCCTCCTCAGTTTATCCAATTCTTCTGAGAGTGTTCACTGTATAAATTAATATAGATTAATCTTTGTCAAAGCTGTTTGTTCTGTTGTTTGCTCTTTCGCCTCTTCTTGGCTGTTTTAAAATCGATTGAGTTTGTAAACATATACAAATTATAAAACTTTTACTCTATAAAATTTTGCAATTAATCCTCTGAACACATGCGTGCTGAACCGTGGGCCTAGTCATGGATCACTATCAGCTAGACTTCATAACACAGTGATAGCTGCTGTAACTAAAAAGTAGCCTAGTACACACATTAACCTCAAATGTACATGGAATAATAAATCCACCCCCTACCGTTTTATTTCATTATGTTTTCTGTTTGTACTGTTTAGGTTTTAATGCTGGATTGCACATGGGAGTTAAATAATGTTGCAAATTTTATATATATGCTCTTCTATTATTTCATGCTCTATCTGTATCTAACAAGCCATTTGTTCAGTAATAAATTCAATATAATAATTAAAATAAATGATGGACTTTGTCAAAGATGAGAGCTTTAGTGAGGAAATGTTGTTTTGGAGAGGGTTGTTTTTTACCATTGCTGCCCGGATCTTTTCAATTTCCAAACGCTTTTCCAGATGTTGAAACTCCTCCTCAGTTTATCCAATTCTTCTGAGAGTGTTCACTGTATAAATTAATATAGATTAATCTTTGTCAAAGCTGTTTGTTCTGTTGTTTGCTCTTTCGCCTCTTCT
>NW_015506928.1:231180-231716 GCF_001515645.1 Sinocyclocheilus grahami
CCTCTTCTTGGCTGTTTTAAAATCGATTGAGTTTGTAAACATATACAAATTATAAAACTTTTACTCTATAAAATTTTGCAATTAATCCTCTGAACACATGCGTGCTGAACCGTGGGCCTAGTCATGGATCACTATCAGCTACGATCTGCTCCCTTCACTAAAATGTCACGGTTCCTAAACATGATAACAAATAATATAGATAAATAATGAACACGTCAAAACGAAAACACAGATACTTACAAGACCAAGTAGGAATGTCCTGTTGTTTGCCCGCTGCTCTCTTAAACTTAGTGTTCTCTCGTAAAAAAATTCAAAAGCTGCTCTCCGACAAGTAAACTTAGTGCTCTCTTGTGTAAAAACAAAATTCAAAACGCAACACTGATCTCTACTAACTCTCATGTCTAGCATTGCCAGTAGTCATGTCTCAGTAGGGCTACAATTGCCATCTAGCGGTTGGGAATTGCAATTGTATTTTTATTTATAAAATGAAAGACAGCCGAATATCAATAATGTGTATGAATGTAACATAACAGATT
>NW_015506928.1:232190-234105 GCF_001515645.1 Sinocyclocheilus grahami
CTAGGAGATACAGGAGACACTTGGAGATGAGGAGACACTAGGAGGAACACAGGCGGTAAGTCATGCAAGAAGTATTCAAAGGTAATCAGTAGCAAAGACATTGAGTCCTCTACGTGTATACGAGACCGGACAGTGAGGGTGTCTGAGGTGTGTGCTTTTATGGCTATAGCCAAGCCATTAAAATTAGACCACAGATTGCCTCGATTTTGCCAGGTGGGCTAAAAGCAGACTACACGTAGCCCGTCTAATTTAGAGCGAAATCGTGGCTACATATAGACCATGTCATGAAATTACACATATCTTTGTAGATATTATTGACACTGCGAACATGATGGGATATCAACCATCTCATGTGCTGCCTGGCCAAAAACTACAGTGAATCAGGTTCAACTATAAGTGGGCTACAGATAGCCGCTCGGACTACGAGCTAAATCGTGGCTACGCACAGGCTACGTATTGAACATATCAAAGAAATTAAACCAAACGCACTGTAAACACTGTTGACTTTGCTTACATGATGGAATATCATACATCTCACAAGATAATTTGCCAAAAAACGACATGAAACCAAATTCAAGGTCACTGGGCTAGAAGTGGGTTACACATAGCCGGACTATATCGCGTCTATACTTAACCGAGACGTTGAAATGACGGCTATTGCTTGCTGGGTATCATGTTTTTTTTTATTAAAATCTAGCTTTATTCGCATTGGCCCATGGAAACCTCTATGAACACGCTTGACTTGGTTAAAAAATCGCAGGGGACGAATTTACGCTTTATTAAAAAGTGTTTACCCATACACTCATGGCGCGCAGCCGCGCACACACATTAGGATAGGTTAGATTCCTGCCTCCCCATCAAGCACTTTACCAATCCAACTACTCTCTTCTTCTCCTCCTGCCTTGCTCTTTAGTGTTGGGTCGTTCTTTAACGATTCATTCATTTTGAACAAATCTGTAATGTGACTCGGGAAGAACGAGTCGTCTCGGGGAGTGATTCGTTCAGTCGCGCATGCGCAACATCCTATAGGTTCTGTACTGGAATTAGTCAAGTAGTTCACCTGGTTCGAGTCTTCGGGGTTTTCCGAGTCGTTCGTTCATCATGTGACAGCCCCATACGCTTACCCTATGCAGTCTGAGCCCGAAAGAGAATTGATTAGTTAATCTCGAGTCTTCGGGTTTTTCCGAGTCGTTCGTTCATCATGTGACAGCCCCATATGCTTACCCTATGCAGACTGAGCCGGAAAGAGAATCGATTAGTTCATCTCGAGTCTTCGGGTTTTTCGAGGCATTCGTTCATCACGTGACAGCCCCATAAGCTTACCCTATGCAGACTGAGCCGGAAAGAGAATTGATTAGTTAATCTCGAGTCTTTGGGTTTAAAATGAACGAAATGAACGAAATGACTCGAAAAAAGGTTTGTTCATCGTATCGTTAATGCCCGGTTCCCTGCTCCAATACGCAAGCGAAACAAGGGATTCAAACGCAATATATCGAGTTATATGCACAAATAGTTTAATCTAATGTTTTATTTCGGCATCTAGCGGCTAAGCTAGTTACCAACATGCTCATTTTAGAAGCTTGTCTTTCTCAATTTTAAACAGACTGTTGTTGCTGTTTTTTTATTTTATAATTGTATTATCACTTGTATTAAACATCTTCCCCTCTCAGTTTTTAATAAAGATCAGGGTACAGGTGAAGTCATTGTCTCAGAGACATCTAGGGTGCGTCCGAAATCGTAGAGTTATATGCACAAATAGTTTAATCTAATGTTTTATTTCGGCATCTAGCGGCTAAGCTAGTTAGCAACATGCTCATTTTAGAAGCTTGTCTTTCTCAATTTTAAACAGACTGTTGTTGCTGTTTTTTTATTTTATAATTGTATTATCACTTGTATTAAACATCTCCCCCTCTCA
>NW_015506928.1:237279-238995 GCF_001515645.1 Sinocyclocheilus grahami
CCCCTCTCAGTTTTTAATAAAGATCAGGGTACAGGTGAAGTCATTGTCTCAGAGACATCTAGGGTGCGTCCGAAATCGTATACTGCTTAGTAGGTACTAAATTTGAATTTGAACGTACTACTCGACCGTTAAAAAAGTACTTTCTTTCACCAAGCATGAGAGCATGTTCTAGTACACCCCCAAAACTAAATCAAGACTTTGTAAAAGAGCATAATAGGACCCCTTTAATCTCTTTATTTTTAAAATGTGAATAAGTAATATTTATATAGTTTTAGCTTTTAGTTTTGGATCTGTTTTTAGTTGTTTTAATACTACAATTGATTGCCTCTGTTGTCCTCATTTGTAAGTCGCTTTGGATAAAACCATCTGATAAATGACTAAATAAATAAAAGACCACGCCTTCGTCGACAGCTTGTAAATCATTTATCAAATAAGGTAAGTACAATCACCTATTTAGCTAGCAAATTTAACCTCAGAATAAAAAGTCATGTCTGTGAACACCATGACAGGGTCATTTGGAGCAACGAAATAAAGTAATTTATTGTTATAAATAAATGCATAAAAATACACAGGACAAACAAAAGACATGAATCAATGAATAAACTTGAATGAATACATAATACACAATTGGATAAATAGAGAGAGAGAGGGAGAGAATGAATACATACAATATATACATAGCCTAAATAAATATTATAGCTATATTACATAATAAGTAATATAAACATAATAAATAATCTACGTATTCTAAAAATATATATATATATACACACACACACATTTACAGACTGTGAGCCCTACAATCGACTGCCGCCTGAATACTGCTGTGCCAATTCTTTGATTATATTTCGAAGATGGATTTGACCTCCGTCCAAACCTCCGGCTTTCACGACAGTCCATCATGTCCCTCATCGCTGCTTTGAAGTCAGATTCTGACCATGGCTGGGAACAAGATGTTGAGGTGCTGGTGTTTCTCTACTGGCTGGTGTCACTGGGCTTTGACATCCCAAAGTCCATGGTGCATGACATTGTGCAATGAATCAGCAGGGCAGTCATCAGAATTTTGAGGAGGCTGATCGCTTTCCCGACCCCGGATGACCTGGAGGCAGTGGGGGCAGGTTTTGCCCAGCTGGCTGGGTCTCCAGTTTTCCACATGGTAGCTGGTGCAATAGACAGATGCCACATCCGGATCAAGCCACCAGCAAGTGATGCCCCATGCTATTTTAATAGGAAGCTGTTCCACTCTGTTCAGCTGCAGGCCATCACCGACCACAAGGGGAAGCTCCTCGATATCTTTGTTGGATATCCCGGGTCTGAAAAGCACAATATCAAGACAGTCAATTACATTCATTAGATTACTGCATTAATATGTATCAAGACAGTCAATTACATTCATTAGATTACTGCATTACTATGACATGGAAAAACATTAGCATGATCAAATCATGAACTAATAACAATTTTGGGGTGAACTAATAAAAAAAAAAATACTTACTTTCATATTTTTGTTTTAGGTTCTCCCACTTTCTTTTGACTTGAGCGCAGAAATTTTGCCCTCAAGTCCCTGCTCTGTCATAATAAATGCACATAAATCAAGTATAAAAAGAAGGCAGTAAGACCTTTGCTTGAAGTGTTACTATTTACTACGTTCAGTGTCAACAGCACCTGAATAAAAGTACATTTTACATGTTTACTCATTAAACTGCTTAACAACGA
>NW_015506928.1:239032-258169 GCF_001515645.1 Sinocyclocheilus grahami
TAGTAGGTCATCCGGGTACTTCTCGCCTACTGTTTTTCGAATACTATGAATTCGGACATACTACTCGCCTCGCATACTGTTTTTCGCCTACTATATAGTATGGAAGTATGCGATTTCGGACGCAGCTCGGGAGATTGCCGCTTGGTTTTGATACAAAAAATTCACATTTCCGACGCGCGTTTTCCATGAACCCAAAGCGCATGTTAAGAACGGGCGTTTTTATGGCAAATCACATGTCGAGGATGCGCGTTTTGCTGTCAAATCGCACAGTTTTGACGTGTCAGGTTACAATCAAACGCCCGATCAGGCATATGTGAATACTCTGGCTTACCATAGTACCGTTTCCGCCCTCGCTTGACTCGTGCCTGGCGCTGAAGTGAAGTGGAGCGCGCGTCTGAAACGTCTCCCGTTCTCAGTCGTTCTGCAACTGAATAAATGCGCTTCTTGTCGAGTGAAAGTGACAGAAGCAGCAGTTGTGAGTGGGGTGGCCAACCCTAGCCCCGCCCCTGCGTTAATTGCGTAAAATATTTTTAAGCCATTAAACTGAAAAACTTAATCGCCTGCATTAACGCGCTAATTTTGACCAAAAAAAACATTATTTTTCACATAATTTACCTTTATTCTACACTGCTCTGTCCCTTCTCCTTTGAAGGCTCTGATCATTTCCTGTTTTTATGAAGCCCCTCCCTCAGAAATACGCAATGGACTCTGCGTAGCGATGAACTTCTGCTGTCGCCAGAAGTCGGGATATCAGTTTCCGGTTCTCTTTCAAGCATACGTTTCGGTGTCTCACTATGGGATACACCCCTTCCGCGTATTACTAGAAGCCCTATTACATTACGCCAGCCCCAATTGGCTGGCAGACGTGATGTTGTGTCTGGGCGTGGCCTCCCCCCTCACTATAAAGGGCACGAGACAACTTCACTACGACATTCAAAAACCTCTTCTCGCTTCACACCAGAAGCCTACAAATTAGTTATACTTTCAATGAACGCCTGGAGAAAGACTGGCCTCCACGCCGTTTTTCGCCTGACTCCTTCAATTTGCATTCCAGCCGATTGCAAGGACCGTTCGATATTACGATGGCTGCAGCAATGCAGACTGTCCCGGCTAGCGAGGGAGATGCTGTGCGACTTTGTTCATGCGGGAACAAAATATCATGCAAGGACACACACAAGGTCTGCTCTGCATGTCTTGGGCTGAAACATGCCCAATTGGCGATCGAGAACCCCGGTTCCTGTGAACACTGCGCACGCTTCACTATGAAGAGCCTTTGTCGCAGGCTAGCACGCCAAGCTAGCCTGTCAGGCCACGATCCCTTCATGTCACCTCGTTCCAGCTGCCACTCCGAAGGTACCCATCCCTGTAAAGCTGCCCACCACAGCAGCTTTATCCTGGGGTGAACAGCTTGATGTCTGCGTCCTTCTGCCCAGTGTGCTCAGCAGGGACGAGGAAGAGGATGCGCTTGATTTCGAGGAAGAGGGACAATCGGACTTTCTTCTCTCTGAAGAAGAGGAAGATTTCGAGGACTCCCCTTTCCTCCCCCCTGCGCTCCCGGCACAACCCCTTGCCGGTTGCAGTGACCTAGAAGGACAAACCGTTCACCAGCAAGATGCCCGTGCAGGGAGGATCTGCTCTCGATGTGGAGGGAATGGAGAAGGTAGGACTTCTCCGAATGCCCCCCATGGAGCCATTAGTTGCCACACACTTGCACTCAAAGCACACGGCAGCTGCAAATCCGACGTTGCCATCCAAGGCGGACCGTTTCCAGTGAAGCATGACGGAACGCACTTATAAAGCAGTTGCTCTCTCTGTCAGGGCTCTGAATGCGACCTCTTTGCTGACCGCATACCAAGCGGAACTGCAGGACGACGCGTCGACCATGCTGGGTCAGATGCACTGGGAAGAGATCTGTGTCGTTACGGATCTTTCTCTGCGTCTTCAGAGGTCCGTGGTTCACGGGCAAGGCCATGGCCACAATGGTCATGCAAGAGAGAGGACGTTGGCTTAATTTGGCGAATCTCTCTGACAGGGAAAAATAAGTCATCCTGAACGCGCCGGTGGTCGCAGAGGGCATTTTTGGCTCGGCTCTGACACTGATGCAAAAGAGATGCGAGGAAAAGAAGAGGGATGATGAGGCTTTGCTCTGTATGCCTAGAAAGGCACAGACTGCACCCCCTCCACCACCTCGGCAGACCTTCGCACAAGTTACGGCCCGCCCACCCCCCAGCTATCGCATTCCTAGACGGCAGAGCCCGAATGTGAATGCAGCGGGTCACAGCGGAGTCCCAGAACAGAGAACTGCCTGGCCAAGGAAGAACTATCCAGCCAGCTCCTCAACCTCATCCTCACTCCCATCCTCAGGGAGCGAGGAGGAAGAAGAAGGCAGTTTGATGGGGTCTTCCCCGGGGAAAGGAGCCCACAGCCCCCCTGTTCACTAGCTCCCGACCCTCAGACGTTCAGCGTTCGACAAGGGATGAGTTTCGAAGTTCCCAGATGTTCTTTGTGGAAAATAGAGCCCGGTTGGGCCAGGGGAAGTAGAGCAGTGAAAAGGACAAGAGATGGCGCAGTGGTGCACACCCACCCACTAGTCACAAGCACTTTTCATGTTCAAAACTCAATAAAGTTTTCACTATATTCCCAGAACATGTTGCAAAACATAATTCCCCAAAAAATTTTGCAAAACATGGTAACAGAACACATTATAACATCACCTCGGGGAGTTATTGCTCCCTTAGAGGTGATGAGACACTTAAACTCTGTCCAAGCGCTAAGTGCCCAAGCATGCGCAGTACAGACCACAAACTCATTCACGACTCGGCCACACGATGGCGCCAGAATGCTGCGAATAATCAGTTGGCGAGAATGCACACAGTCCCGCTGGGTATTAAGGACAATACAAATCGGGTACAGACTGCAGTTTGCTGCTTCTCCCCCGCATTTCAAAGGGATAATTCATTCTCAGGTGCGGGGAGAATTAAAGCATGTTCTTCAGGAAGAAATTTCCTCTCTGTTGAACAAAAGGGCAATAAGAGTGGTCCCACCCGATCAGAGCCACAGCGGGTTTTACTCGAGATACTTCCTCGTCCCAAAGAAAGGGACTCGAGCTCTTCGTCCCATATTAGATCTGCGTGCACTGAACAAATATTTAAGGAATTACAAGTTCAGAATGCTCACTCATTCAACACTCCTAAAATTAGTGTGACAGGGAGATTGGTTTACGTCAATCGACCTGAAAGACGCATATTTTCACATAAAGATATATCCACCCCACAGGAAATTCCTGAGGTTTGCTTTACTTGGAGTGGCATACGAATATCTGGTTCTACCATTCGGCTTGTCTCTCAGCCCTCGAGTCTTTGTAAAATGTACAGAAGCGGCCCTAACTCCGCTCAGGGAGAAAGGCATTCGTCTCACTACTTACATAGACGACTGGCTGGTGACAGCTCGGTCAGAGCAAGAAGCGAAAAAACACACAGTTATGCTTCTGGAACATATACAGAAACTGGGTTTAAAACTAAACATCGAAAAGAGTGTTCTAATTCCCACACAGTCTATAATATATCTGGGGCTGTCACTGAACTCGGTGACATTCAGAGAGCGACTGTCGGAAGACGGGGTGAGAAAATTCACTCGTTGCATGACCGATTTTCAGAGGGGAAACTGTGTCTCCTTTCGCACATGCCACAGACTATTAGGACTGATGGCCTCATCTCAGGGGCTGGACCCATTACGTCACTCCCGGAGGAGAGTGAGAGTGACGTCAGAGGCAGTCTTGGCACTGCGCCAGTGGAGACACCCGACCTTTCTGGTTCGAGGGGAACCCATGGGCGTGGTTCGAGTCAGACAAGTCATAACAACAGATGCGTCGCTGTCCAGTTGGGGGGGCATTCACAAGGGCAGGATAGTGAATGGGAGATGGGGTCAACAACTGACCAATCTTCACATAAACTATTTGGAAATGCTAGCCGTTTTTCTGATGCTGAAGCATTTTCTTCCTTTTCTGAAAGGGCATCATGTTCTCGTGAGAACGGACAACACTACAGTTGTGGCTTACATAAACCGACAGGGAGGTCTCAGATCCCTTTCTTTGCACACGTTAGCACGAAAACAGATTTTATGCCCAAAATAGTTAATGCTATCATTTCTCTTGAGTTAAGAGCCTTCTATCCACCACCTTTTGCTTCATCAGAACAGCAAAAGGTAAATGCACTGTGCCCAGTGAGGGTTCAGGGAGAGTGATCAGCTTTTCATATCGTGGATGAAACCTCGTATGGGGAAGCGGATTACTAAACAGCGTTTATCGCACTGGATAGTGGAGGCGATTTCGTTGGCATATTCCAGTAAGGGCCTTGTGTCTCCACCTGGTTTACGTGCACACTCAACAAGGGGAATGTCAACTTCGTGGGCTCTTTTTAAAGGAGTCACGTTACAGGATATTTGCGAAGCGGCGAGTTGGTCCTCACCGCATACATTTGCAAGGTTTTATGAACTGGATGTTACAGCTCAAACTTTAGCACATGCAGTATTGAGCATAGGAATGTGAGTCACGAGTCATGACTCATTCAGCCCCGGATGCAGTAATTGTGGTTGGCAGGAGACTTTGAGGCAGGCTATCTGGCAATACGGGAGTTAGGATATCCCATAGTGAGACACCGAAACGTATGCTTGAAAGAGAACAATAGGTTACTTGCGTAACCCCGGTTCTCTGATAGAATTAAGTGAGGTGTCTCACCAGATCACCCTCCTTGCTGTGTGAAGCGAGGAAGAGATATGCTTGTTTTGAATGTCGTAGTGACGTTGTGTTGTAAGGATAAAAGAAACTAGAATACTTTGATCTCCTGAGAGGCAAACAATGCACTGGCTTCTTCAGGACACCCCACAGAGGGGTGGTGCGGGAAACGCCTCTCTCACATATGCAGCTGTGCCTTTTCATCTCCTCCGTCCACTGGATTCACTCAAACTGGTCAAGAATAAAATGTTCTAAATGAATGCAAATAAGATTTACAGTCATGTTTGGTTTCATTTGAATAGTTTCAGGGCAAGTGGTACAATGGTCTTAATCTTACTAAAAGATAATACAGATCCTAAGAGTTAAGAGAAACTTTGATCACCGTAGAGAGCAATCCCATGCAAATTACCCATAGACTCCCCATGTTAAAATGCCCAACTTTACAGCAGAAAAAAATATGTTTACAGCCTGGTACAAAAAGTGCTTTTGGTCCATATAGGTAATTTTGCCCTTCATGACAACTGTGAGGCGGGTGAATTTTTTTATAACTCATCCGTTTAAATTATATTAAGCCTTAAAGTTCTGCATAATTAAGGGCGTGGCCACTTGAGTGACAGGTGGACTGCCGCTCTGCTCCAGAGTGTGAAACTCGCTAGACTGTGAAACTTAGAAAAATGGCTTTAAAGATGTTTATTTGTCCAGAAATAAATAATTATGGTTAGGACACTGGAAATCTGGCAATTAGATGTTTTAATGAAAATGATCTCAAACTTGATCTCATTTTTACCACTATTTTAAAGTTATTGTAGGTACTCTGCCTTTGCACTGTCTGCAAAAAGTGAGATGTCATGCCAAGGCAAAAGGCAGGAGCTTCCACATTATATACAATATTTGGGTGCTGATCACCATTTACAGAATCATTATAGTAACATCTGTATAAAATCTAGTGATAATTGGCTAGGCTATAACATATAGTAATGTAATAAAAAAAAGTCTGACCGTAACAACCAGACAAAAAGTTAAACGTGAGTGGATACCGTTTTGCAACCAATTTATTTGCAATGTTCGCTAACATTAAAGGATGCAAGACATACAGTACTTAGCTTAGCCTATTGTTTTTACATCGGACTGAATGAAAATAGCTTAACCTAAGAACGACTTGTGGATTGATGTGAACGCCAGCAGGAATAATGCTCAGAATGATTGTGAATTAAACATCTCCGATGACGTTCATTGCATTGTTTTTTATCGAGTTACAAGAAAAGGTAGGAAACGGATTTAATTGCGAACAGTAGCCTAACTGATTTTATGTGATACGCTGTCATGGCATTCGACTCGTTACACGTGCAGAAGTGGGCAGCCCTAGACTGAGAGCTGGCATCTGCATTATAAAAAGGAAAAAAAAGACTTTAAAGATTATCTATGATTAATTATTGTTGCCAAGTTATCTTGTCATTGCTTGTTTACAGTGCTTTGTTATATGGAGCAGTTTGTTAGATCGCGATCTATCTTTTGTCTAAAGAAATGCCAACAGATGTATGAAAGTACACAAGTCACACTGTAATTTAAAAGCGCAGACTTTAATATACAGTAAAACAAAGGCAAAATACCGTATAACTCCAGGCTGGCACAGTAATATTGACGAACGGCTAAACAAATGCAGAGCACCGTAACTTAATTTGAGCGATTTAAAACAAAGTCAAAGAGCGGTAACTGATGATACTGTGTTCTGCCTTGGTTTCTCCTGGGCTTTTGATAAAGGAGGTCATATATGTCCCAAAATTATCAATAACTAATTTCGACCAAAAACGAAGTTATGGTGTTTTGTCTTTGCAGGAGAGCACTGCTGTCACCATAGATGGGCGTGGTTTCAGCAACTAGCGCCTCAGCTTCACCCACGTCCCGCCTTTTTGCCCATTTTCGATTATCCGATTATTTCGATTGATGTTGATGTGTTGAAATTATGCAGCCAAGTGATGATATCTCAGATCATTATTTAGTCTTGTGCAAACTTCATATAGCTAAAACTGTACATTCTACTCCTTGTTACAGGTATGGTAGAACCATCACTTCTACCACAAAAGACTGCTTTGTAAGTAATATTCCTGATTTATCCCAATTCCTTAGCATATCCAAAACCTCAGAACAACTTGATGATGTAACAGAAAGGACTCTCTTTTCTAGCATTTTAGATACAGTTGATCCTTTACGCTTAAGGAAGATGAAGGAAAACAGTCTGACACCGTGGTATAATGAGCACACTCGCACCCTAAAGAGAGCAGCCCGGAAAGTGGAGCGCAGCTGGAAGAAAACAAAACTAGAGGTATTTCATATTGCTTGGCGGGAAAGTAACCTATCCTACAGAAAAGCATTAAAAACTGCTAGATCTGATTACTTTTCGTCTCTTTTAGAAGAAAACAAACCCCAAGTATTTATTCAATACAGTGGCTAAACTAACGAAAAATAAAGCATCAACAGGTGTTGACATTTCCCAACAGCACAGCAGTAATGACTTTATGAACTACTTTACTTCCAAGATCGATACTATTAGTGATAAAATTGTAACCATGCAGCCGTTAGCTACAGTATCGCATCAGATAGTGTGCTATAGATCGCCTGAGGA
The DNA here is from genome assembly GCF_001515645.1 of Sinocyclocheilus grahami. Lineage (NCBI taxonomy): Eukaryota > Metazoa > Chordata > Actinopteri > Cypriniformes > Cyprinidae > Sinocyclocheilus > Sinocyclocheilus grahami. The sequence continues at coordinate 246,388 of NW_015506928.1, forward strand.
ACAATTCCACACATTCTCTACTATAGGAAAGGAAGATTTGTATAAATTTGTTAAATCATCTAAACCAATAACATGTATGTTAGACCCTATTCCATCTAAGCTCCTAAAAGAAGTGCTTCCAGAAGTCATAGATCCTCTTCTGGCTATTATTAATTCATCATTGTCATTAGGATATGTCTCAAAAACCTTCAAACTGGCTGTTATTAAGGCTCTCATAAAAAAAACACAACTTGACCCCAAAGGACTAGTTAATTACAGACCGATCTCGAATCTCCCTTTTCTGTAAAAGTCCCTTTCTCCCATTTGTAAAACTGCATTTTTCCATCTCAAAAATATATCTAAATTACGACCTATGCTCTCAATGTCAAATGCAGAAATGTTAATCCATGCGTTTATGACCTCAAAGTTAGATTACTGTAATGCTTTATTGGGTGGTTGTTCTGCACGCTTAATAAACAAACTCCAGCTGCTCCAAAATGCAGCAGCTAGAGTTCTTACTAGAACCAGGAAGTATGACCATATTAGCCCGGTTCTGTCAACACTGCACTGGCTTCCTATTTAACATCGTATAGATTTTAAAATCTTGCTTATTACTTATAAAGCCCTGAATGGTTTAGCACCTCAGTATTTGAACAAGCTCTTGTTACATTATAGTCCTCCACGTCCGCTGCGTTCTCAAAACTCTAGCAATTTGATAATACCTAGAATATCAAAGTCAACTGCGGGCAGAAGATCCTTTTCCTATTTAGTGCCCAAACCTGAATAACCTATCTAACATTGTTCGGGAGGCAGACACACTCAGTCAGTTTAAATCTAGATTAAAGACCCATCTCTTTAACCTGGCTTACACATAACACACTAACACATTTCTAATATTCAAATCCGTTAAAGGATTTTTAGGCTGCATTAATTAGGTCAATCGGAACCGGGAACACTTTTCATAACACCTGATGTACTTACTACATCGCTAGAAGAATGGCAACTATGCTAATATTAGTCTGTCTCTCTCTTATTCCGAGGTCACCGTAGCCACCAGATCCAGTCTGTATCCAGATCAGATGGTCACTGCAGTCACCCGGATCCAGTACGTATCCAGACCAGATGGTGGATCAGCACCGCTTGTCTCAGACGGACACCGGGACAAGACCACAGGAGCTAGTTGAGTACTCTGCACAATGTGACTTTGCTGCAGCCTGGAATTGAACTGCTGGTTTCGTCTGGCCAGAGGAGAACTGGCCCCCCGACTGAGCCTGGTTTCTCCCAAGGTTTTTTCTCCATTCTGTCACCGATGGAGTTTTGGTTCCTTGCCACTGTCACCTCTGGATTGCTTAGTTGGGGACACTTCATTTCCAGCGATATCGTTGACTTGATTGCACAGATACTATTTAAACTGAACTGAGCTGGATGATGACATCACTGAATTCAATTATGAACTGCCTTTAAGTGAAAAATGAGTGTTTACTATTGTCACTTTGCATTATTGACACACTATTTTCCTAATTAATGCTGTACAGTTGCTTTGACACAATCTGTATTGTTGAAAGCGCTATATAAATAAAGGTGACTTGACTATCCGAGAGTGACGCGCGGTGACGCGCTGTCAAGATGGCGGCGGTCGGCTCCGCCCACTTTAGGCTTAAAAAATGCTCTTCTGAACCCTACGAGTGACGTCACGGATACTACGTCCATGTTTTTTTACAGTCTATGATGAAAACACGCGCCCTGGACGTGTGATTTGCTGTAAAAATGTTGGAGTCAACAAAAAACGCGTGTTTTTGATGTGCGTTTATCATAACAGAAATGGGTGTTGAATACATGTGTTTTGAGTCGGACAAAACGCACATTATAAACGTGTTAACAAGTAAACCAAACAGGCAGTGCAAACGTCTGTTTGAAGTGTCCAAACAGGCGAAAAGAACGTGCTCTTTCCTTAGTGTTCTCAAAACTGCACTTCGAAAGCGTGTGCTCACTTTATAGATAAAATAGTCTAGAGAGCTACTTACTTGAAATAAAATTATATTAAACATATGTGGAACTTTTTGCACTTTACTTTCAAACATCATAATATGTCAAAGAATAATGAACTATCAATATCTTGGCTTAAAGGGGTCGTTGACTGCTTTTTTTTCTATGATTAATTGTGTTTATGGGGTGCAGTCTAACATGTGTTAATGCTTCGTTTAAAAAAAAAAAAAACTAGTGCTGTCAGTCGATTAAAAAAATTTACTAATTAATCAAATTTTTCTGAAATTAATCCCACCTAACATTAAAGCTTTTAAATATACTTTTATATTGCAATAATTTCACATTCGATCTTTAAATTAATGTACAAACAACATAAAGAAATATTTTTTAATATTTGTTTAATGGCATCTTTTTTTATGACTGAAGGCCAGTATCAATGATACCAATACTGATTTGTCTATAAAATTGCCCCCCCCCCCATATTTAACCATTAACTATAGCCATTCAACATTCCAGTATAATTGAGAGTTATCAATTTTAACATTTATTAGACTTTAAAAATCATTGTGGTGCCTCATTGACAGATATTTGTAGAGCTGCGGGCTGGGCAACCCCCAACACGTTCGCTAGATTCTATAGCCTTCGTGTGGAGCCGGTATCCTTCTGTGTTCTCACCTCAAACGGGTTGAAGCACTGAGAGGCTCCAACTTCGGGTCGGCTTGCTAAAATCGCTCCAGAGAGTCCATATCGTAGACCCTGTCGAGCTTCTCCGTCCCCTCGGCAGCCAGACGTGGTGGAGCGTCCGGCGCCGGGACCTCACTCGATGAATCTGTGAGAACAGATAGAGGTCCATATCGTAGACCCTGTCGAGCTTCTCCGTCCCCTCGGCAGCCAGACGTGGTGGAGCGTCCGGCGCCAGCCCCTCACTCGATGAATCTGTGAGAACCGATAGAGGGCTGGGTTCCATATGTAGAGACCTAAGTGGATCCCATATGTGTAAAGTCCACGGTATAGCCTCAGAGCCCGTGTTTCCCCGGCAGACTTCTGCCATTTCCAAGAGGGTTACAATCACCTCTAATCTTCCATATGCACCTAAGCGGTTGTCCATGTGGGTAAGTGCTTCCGAAACCTCCTCCGGGAAGGATGGGGCTTCCGCAACGTTCCTGTCCCAAGTGGTACAGGTACGTTTTCGCAGTGTTATCTGCTGCTCTTCTTGTGGTAAGCCCCGACCTGTGCCAAAAAGAAGGGGCGCAGGAGGCTTCCACAGGACACTGGAAGGGGCAGTACCTGTGGCCCTTTGGTGGGGATCCCAAATCGACTGAAAAGGAACATCTCGGTTACGTATTGTAACCCTTGTTCCCTGAAGGAGGGAACGGAGACGTCATGTCCCGTCGCCACAGCTTCTGTACCACTGCTGAGCGGCCGGGTCACCGGCTCGGCTCCTCAGCGAAAACCTGAATATGCGCTGCACCGGCTGCCTACTTATACTCACGCTGTGTACAATAATGCCCAACAATAAGGAAAAAATTTCCACTTTTACTTGGAAGAAATGTTCAATACTTGAAAGAGTTAGTTCACCCAAAAATGAAAATTCTATCATTAATTACTCACACTCATGTCGTTCCAAAGCCATATGACCTTCGCTCATCTTCGGAACACAAATGAAGATATTTTAATGAAATCCGAGAGCTCTCTGACCCTCCATAGACAGCAACACAACTGAAATGTTCTCAGGTCCAGAAACATAGCATGCACATGCTTCTCTTCATGTAAACAACTGGCTGCTGCTTACGTTGAGCACGCACATGTGTCAGCATGCGTTTACATGAAGAGGAAGCATGCACATGAGTCGTGCATCACTTTCTCCACAATGGCGGTGCACCGTAGCAGACGGGATAGGGAGGAGAAGAATTGTTAAATAAAGTTATTATTTTTGTTTTCTTAAAATTACGGTTGAACCCCTGATGTCACAAGGACTATTTTACCATTGTCCTTGTTTCTGGACCTGGGAGCATTTCAGTTGTGTTGCTGTTTATGGAGGTTCAGAGAGCTCTTGGATTTCATAAAAAATATCTTCATTTGTGTTCCGAAGATGAACAAAGGTCTTACGGGTTTGGACTGACATGAGGGTGAGTAATTAATAACAGAATTTTTGGGTGAACTATCCTTTAAAGGATTGTGCTGAAGGATTGTACATAAACAGACTTTCATAAATAAACCAACCCTGAAGATTGTTCGCTGAGATAAAAAAGTGTGACACCAAGCCCCGTTCTCCCCTATACACAATTAGTGTTGGTACAATTAACTCTGCTTTGCATGCACATTTGCAGTTCCAATCACTCACTGTAGTCGCTGTTCTCATCCTTGATGCCATCGATGGTTCCATCTGGCTGCATCTGCAGGTAAAAACCCTGCTGGCTGAACAGTCGTGTCACAATGCCTTTCAGCTGCGGGTCTGGAAAATAAACACACAGCCCCGCCCCAACCCACATTTTTATCAGAATTTACCCCAACAAATTTTTTCAGCATGTGAACAAAAGGTTGTTAAGAAGAAATAAATTATTCTAAATAAGTTATTGACTTCTTATCCTGTGATGGCAGTGAATGTACTCGTGAATGGCTGTGTTGATAAAGCTCTGCATATTTGCTCTCTGCAACCTCATTAATCAGTTTCACTATGGACACCTGGAGTTTATAGTGGTGGAGCGGTGACCTGTACAAGCAGGTACAATAAATGTTTAAAGGCAGGCCTGAGAGGTGAGGAGTGAAGAGGCCACATGGATGACCTGGCATGCAGCAAAGTTTCACAGCTTTCAATATTAGAGCTCAGAAGAGTTGTGAATGTCCATGATGGTCATGATCAGCTATTCATCTAGGACCCCATCTATCCATTGCAGACCCAATATCTTTGACAGGCTGGAAGGGCCATCAATCACATGAACGAGCCTATCTACATCCATTAGGAAGAACATTACTAAATCACATACAGAATTCACACCTCTATAAATAAAAACTGATGTAGGGGACCCCATAGGAAATGACTATAACCTGGGGAGAAAGGTTTGGGTTTAATACATGTATGTGGGTCAGTGTGTGCTGAATCTCTTGAAAACATGTCCAGGTCATACTTCCCCTGAAGCAAAAACAAATACAAACAAACAATATTGTCAATACAAATTCTTATCCCTAATGCATCTCGAGCCTTTTTTAATGTAAATCCAAATATTAGATCTGTAATAAAGTAATTTTTCCCAAAAAATATGTAAGTACAACAAATATTAATGATATACATCATTATAATATAATAATTGATTATAGTAGATTATATAGTATGATATAGTAGATTGCAGTAATGAGGATGCTTTTTACATTACAAAATAAGAATTTAAAAGAAAAGTACACAGTTATTATGAAAATAATGTCACAATGTAAAAAAAAACACTAAAATGGGATTAAATGTCTTTGTGTAAAATAATATTTCTGCTTTCACTGGATTTGTGGGGTGAAATATGACTCAGACATGTTCCTCACATGTTTGTTTACATGCATGTCTCTACTCATATAGCACTCGTATGCACTCACATGTGGATTTGAGCATGTGTTCACCTGGATGTATGCATGAGATAATGCATGTCATATTTGCACCAACACTTTGCATACTTTCCCCTTGCAAATATAATTCAGTTGAACCATACATGTTCCATATTGCCCCATTTCATGAACAAAAACAGTTGCAATCAGATGTGCTGATAAATGACCTCATGATCATGAAATGGTGAATGATATCCTCGACTAATTAAGTCACCACAACTGACAGAAGAAACATGACACATCAGCAGCACAGAGCATACACGAGGCTCACTGCACGGAAACAGACAGAGAGGACAGATCACGCACAACAATGGGGACAGAAACATAATAAGTAGAGACCAAAAAAGGGGATCAGAGGGGAGTAAAGAAGGTACAAAAGAAAAAAGGTGGAAGAGACAGAGAGAAGACATACTGTACATAAAAATAACACAAAGACAGAGAGATAGAACAATAGTCAGAAGCATACTACAAAGACAAGGCAGACATTGGCGACTGCCGTTAGACAGGAGCTAGTCCCCCATGAACACGAATGGGGTGGGTAACTGGAAGACAGCACAAGGATGGAGGCTGAGCTACTGACCTAGCCTGACGCCCTTACGGGACACCTGTGGAGGTTTCGAGGGTGCATCTTACGGGGGAGAAGGAAAAACAACATTTTTACAGACAAATCCTACAGCAACAGCCGTCAAATAACTGATCATATGTTGGGAAGAGGGGATGTGTTTGTTCTACATCATGAGAAGGTGTTTTGAAGGAGGAAGAGAGGACAGCTTTGTATATATATATATATTTTTTTTACGTTTCACATGTTCGTGCCATTTTATGTGAGCCGAAAAAGAACAATAGCGTGGTTCATTGGGCAGTTCAAACTGGATCTTCCATCAGGCAAACATTTACCATTAACCATTTCATCTAAGAATGCCCTGGTGCACTGCAGTGCCACTGGAATCTGGCTATTATTAAATTGCATTGTTGCACTATAAACATAAGGTATTTTCTTCTTCTTCTTCTTTTAACAATCACACAGCCTCTGATCAAAATGTCAGAATTCCAGCCACTGAATTCATTGATAACAGTAATAATAACATTAATAAAACATATCAGATATATCAACATAAAACGACTATGCAGTCAGATTGTTAGGATGGCAAATTGGTTGGTGAATAGCAATAGACAGCACGTGAGCTATGAAACAGGTGGGATCTTTGGGGGGAGGGATAAATAAATAAAATACAGTGGAGGATATATGTTCCTCCAGCGGAGCTGTAGACTGCAGCAGAGGCTTCGGGTGGGGGCTGATGTCTTAAAAAGCATCCAGCACTGACCTGGTCGCCGGCGAACAGGTCTTTTCTTGCCGCTGCAGAAGCGGACTTTACTGAAGACCCCCAGGAAATGTCGCTCGCAGAGAGAGCGGGGGTCTTTGCTGGGACTGGGGCGGCGTTTGGAGGCAGATACCCGATCGCTGTTGGATTCCCGCGCCTGCCGTTTTTGTCGGATCAGAGAACTGGCGATCGCAGCCATCTCGAGTATTCAGTTAAACGAGCTGTTCGACGGTAACGCAATTACTGGGAATAATAAATAAACAAGACTGGATTGTCTGCTAAAAATTAGCCAGATATCATTCCAATTCTTTGCGAAAAATCCAGAGGATCCTGTGAATTAGGACTGAAATCTCATCCCCTTCTCAGACGATCTACCCAGACGGCTGTGAGTTTCACACACGATTACATAAAGCATATTTTCCTTTCTCCATCTTAGAAGCAAAAAAGCTATAATAATAACAATTAAATTTAAAAACAACAATTAAAAAACGTCCTATGTGAACATGGGTAACCTCACGCAGGTATTCCAGGTGCCGAAGACAACAGACGCGTAATTCCTCTTTCAAGCGACTGCTACATGATCCATATGTCTAGTTCATTCCAGATAACTTTGCATGCATCCACATAATAAATGGAGCCCATGACATAAGAATGCGCGTTCTCAGGCTCTATAGGCGTATATGAGTGGCGCGCACACAACTTCACGCAACATCTGGGCTCTCCAAATTATTTCACAGCTCGTCATAGTTCTTCTGGTAGAGTTCATTGCATCGCCCTTCACGTCGAAATTTCTTATTTTGTCCGAAACGAGTTGCAATTTAAATGTCAGGTGTCTAGCACAGCGAGAACACTAAGAATCCTGGCGAAGCCGTTTAAGGGAATGTTGTAAAATCGAGACTAGTGCGGCCTCTTTCACACTGACACTGAGCCAGTGAATGGGGTGTGATACTCTCTCTCTCTCTCTCTCTCTCTCTCTCTCTCTCTCTACGCAATCATACGTGATTGAGGTTTGGATGAGGAACTCGCAGGGGTAAACCGGGGCGAGCAAGTGAAGGAGTTAGAAAAAATAAATAAATAAATAAATATATATATATTAATGGGGAGAGAGAGGAGGTAACAGAGAATGATCTCAGTTCAAATTATGCTTGTTATTGCGTCTCATCGTCATCTATAGGGTTAATTTATTAATTGTCTGCCCATGTGTTTACTACTCGGATTAAAATACACCCTAATGATACAGATCGCCTTCTGTTTGTCACTGTATTGTTCAATGTATTTAGTGCAAATGTGGCAGCCCATAATATTAAGGTCTGTCTTACACAATCCATTAACCGCCCACTCTGCAGTTACTTTTTTATGTCATTTTTACCGATTAACTGTTGCAGAAAACTGAATTTCAAATATATATATATATATGTATATATATATATATATATATATATATATATATGTAGAATGCTGCTTTTGCATCAGAACTGAGATAACCCTTTTAAATATCACTGATATTTTAACAAGATAATAATGATATAGAAATGTGTTTAGGTTATAGAGCCGCAGAATTCTAATAACAGGTCTACACTGCTACAGAGATGTATTGTTCTACTTTAGTAATTAATGCATTAACACAACACCTCCCGATTAGAGATACAAATCTAACTATCACAGAACACCACAATGCTGCATTTATGTCATGCACTGTGCCTTACTAAAGTGCTAAGCTCTTCGGCACTGGTTTTCAGAGGGTAATCATGGTGGGGCAAGCAGAGAAAGAAGGGTTGGGGTGTACTTATGTGGGGGTACACAATGGTTTCTGACACTGCAGTGGGTGGATCACGTGGCTCTGACACAAAAAGACTCTTGCCTCGTGCAAAATAGCAGCATTAAATATTCAGTCTGCGCTCTTTCATCCTTTTCCAAATTTTATGTGGGGCTAGGATTTCACTTCCAGCTATCTCCTTGCATCAACATGGACTTAGTACAGTGGCTTTTAAGAATAGCAGTTCTTTGATGCTCTTCTTGTTAAAGGTACTTGGTCTGAATTAACAATCTTCCAAATTCTATGGAGAATCTGGTAACAAACTTAGGAGATGGGATAGCTAAGACTTAATATAAATTATCATAAATTATTGAAACTGTTAAATGTTATGGAAGTAAGGCAAGGATGAGAATATTTACAATGGTTTTATCATATATATTAGATACAAGTACCTCTATTTCAGAGGTCTGAACGAATGACACAAATCATTTTGTTTTCATTAATCTCTGACACAAAAGCAGCTCCTGAGACAGAATGGTACATGGTAGTTGTCACAATACATCCTGTTTTGTATTACCTCAGTTTTGAGAGAGGAATTCTTGTGCAATTCTAGAACTATAACAATTTTGCCTAAAAACTCGACTATTATTGATTGTCAGCAAGGGCAGGTTTACTCAACAGACCATGACAATGCACCAATGCACCTAAATTCATTAATGATCTGCGAATCTGTCCACAGTGACAATCACAGCACGTCATTTGCCAAGCAATAACTGCCCCACCCCCGGTGATTTTGGCCACTGCCCCTCAAAATAAATGTGCACGTCCCCGATAGCAAGTGCCTTTGCAACAAACATTTAATTTCTAGTTGGCAGTATTTCTGTTTCATGACAAATGCAGTAATGTTACATTAGCACAAAGCTCAGGCCAAAACCAAGATCCAGAGGATACTAGTATTATAAAAATGTTTAAAATTTCTTCCAGCTAAACATAGTGAATGACATTTCAAGAAATGTAGTAAACTTGAGATATGAATTCACCATGTGAAAAATATATATATAATAAATATATATACAAAGTCTGAATTTAAAATAGAATTGAAGCACACCAACTACAGAGACTGAACCTGAGATATAACTGACCACAACATTGAATAAAGTCCAATACAGGTATCGAAAGCCGTGCATCACCAAAACTATTCCACATTCAAACCAAGAGAGAAAAAGCATCAGGAGCATCAAATCCAAGAAGGTATTAAGACATCTTTCAAAGAAATATTGCCTCTAGTGTTCACGGTATGGGAATGCACAAAGGCCTCTCTCATCAACCTATCAGCTCTTTTTTTTTGTGATGAAAGTGTGTTGCATTATGCACCTCCATCAGCTGAACCAGCTCTAGGGGTTTACACTATCAAATCATGTTATTGCTAATGTTTTTATGCCCACTGCCTGATGCAAAGGGCATAGATCAAGCACTTTACTATGGTCAAATGTTTAAACAGCATTAATCAAGTATATACTTGTATTGCATGTTCACAATAATGTCCTATGCAAACGTTTCATCATTTGCAAGATATGGTACATTTATTTTGAATTCTCAACCGAGGAATGACAGCTCATTACATATGGCAGATATGGTGATTTGTGCATTATGTCTTCTGAGCATGCTCCTGAGAACTCCTGTCCTGGTTTCAAAACCCAATTTAGTCATGGGACCATATCCAATCAAAACCTGAGGAGTGAAGCATCCCTGTGATAGAGCACAAAGTGATTAATCAGTACATTTTGCTCATGCCACTGGCTAAGTATAAGGTGAACCCTGAATATGCAGTATGTCTCACAGCAGCCATCAATTAAGCACAATGGCAGTGTACTTATTTGTATTTCTGTGTTGTAGGATTGAAGCAAAAATGGTGCAGTAAGAGATGGCTGGATACTGCGCAAAGAAAATGGAATATACAGTACAGTCCAGAGCACGGTTATTTTCGTAAGCGAAAACTAAAACTAAGACGAAAACGATTGATCAAAAAACATTTTCGTAAACTGAAATAAAATGTAAAAAAATAAAAATAAATGAAAAACAAAACGAAACGAAACTAACAACAGTTATTGCAAAACGAACTGAAATAAAATAATGATTATCAAAAATAAATAATTGTTTTCGTAATCGTTAAGTTCTCACCCTGTGGCGGAAAAATATATGAGCTGTGTGCAGGGCAGGACTTACGGGGCCGGGGGCCCCTGGGCTTGAGGTTATGTTTGGGCCCCATACCTATACTACAAATGCCCTCAACTAGAATATTATTATGGAGTAACACAAAAATTAAAATATGCTTTCAGGTTCATATACTGTATACAATTAATAGGCAACATGTCTAGCCTAGTCAAAGTTTAGATGTAATATTAAATAGTCACTATAATAGAATAAACAGGATGTGATCACTCAGTTGAGAGATCAAAACCCTGAAATAACACTGAGCAGAAAAAAACAAAGAGATGTATTATTATGAAAATCTATTGTCTGTTTATCTGTGTTTTTTTATGTCAGATTCTTAAATTTAATAAATTCAATCTGAATAAAAAAACCATGTTGGCTATTAACAATAAAAGGAAATCACTATAAACAAAATCCATAGATGGATTTTGCACAAGTTATGTTAAGTTTAAATACAGCATTTTAATGTAGAAATATTAAATGATTGCAAAAATGAAATAATGAGATACTTTTTAAAATATGAAACTACAACCGCCAGTAGGTGGCAGCAAGTGACTGTCTTAATGAGTGAGTTGAATCCATAAATCAACCGATTTGTTTAAAATGCTAATTTATTTAACTTAGCAAACTACTGTACTTATAGCCTGTTTGAACCATTTACTGGTCCGTGTAATGCTGTGAAACAAAACACTGTGTTGCTCGGAGACGCATTGATGGGGCAAAACAGAATTTTGTGTCTATGTTTATTGTACATTTGCCATTATGCAGATATTCGGAAAAACAGGACTCTAGTTTGTGTGATAGGCTAACTCCTATATCGTAGGCATTCACTCATTAAATGCAGGGTTCGTTCAACCAATAAATTCCAATGACTTTTAAGGCAATATTCATGACCTAATGCTCCATTATTTTACACAAATGTTCAGATTTATCA
>NW_015506928.1:262222-271526 GCF_001515645.1 Sinocyclocheilus grahami
CAAAACAGAATTTTGTGTGATAGGGTGATAGGCTAACTCCTATATCGTAGGCATTCACTCATTAAATGCAGGGTTCGTTCAACCAATACATTTCTTAAGGTAATGGCAATATTCATGACCTAATGCGCCATTTTTTTTATAATTATTAATGCTATTTGTTTGCTTTCTAATAAGCACAGGCTGCGACTGTGCCAGACGTTACTTCATGCAGAGAACATAAGTTAGGCTACATAATCACATAACTGAATGCCAGAATTTTAAGTATATTGTAATTTGCTTAGCCAGTATTATAAATTAAACTCAGGACCTGAATTTTGTTTTAGAAACAGTTTTGGTGGAAAACATTCAGGTACAGAAATGCTGCAGAAATGGAATAAACTGTAAATGAAAAACAGTAAATTCACTGTAAATTAAACAACAGATTAATTCTTAAAATTAAAGTTACAAAAGTTATTCAGTCAAGAGCAGTGAGTGATTTTGCCTTTTGTTGTTAACATCATTAATTAACAATAACCAATAGGCCTAATTAATTAACATTGTTAACATTAACATTTGGTATGAAAGTGACAGCAGCTTTTAGTATACCTGCTGTCTGTCAGTCTGTGTTAAAGAACAAAAGAAAAAAATCCCTCTTGACTAAATAACTTTTCATATTTAATATGGATTCATTTATAAATATAATCTATATCTATGACTTTATACATATTATTTTGTTCCTGAATAGTAGCAGCAACTGTTAGTTGAAAAAGTTAAAACACAGTTTGTTTCATTTGTATCCTTGTGCTATTGCTAGTAACTTGTTCATTTATACTGATCCTAATACTAATACTAATCCTTTAATTGTCTATATGTAACATTATTTATTAAAATGCAAGGTTACTTGAGTTAGAAACAATAAAAACAATAACTTTTTCTCGAGGTGTTTGCGCGGCTTCATGTGCGGGCGCTTTATATGTGACCGTGAGCGCCCAGAAAAAGTAGTTTGAAGCGCGCGAGTACCGAATGGTTTAAAAATACTTAAAAAGACGTGCAAATGATAAACTTTTGTGATAATGCAACACTGACCCGATTAGGCAAGTCAGTGACAGTCCTGTCAGCTGAGCGAAAGTCTTGTATCGCAGTATGCAGCAGCTCTCTTAGAGCAGATGAGATGCGCTGATGTGAGGCAATTTTGAGAGTGAGAGCGAGAAGACGCGGTACAGCTGAACCACTCACGCGGTTTTCAAATGATTGATTTAATCTGATATTCTGTGTGAATTTTTTTAACTCATCTAACCTACATTGTATATTAAATAAATGTTTGCGGGAATTTTCCAAACGTGCGAAACCTGCGAAAATGAGTAAAACCAAAATGCGCAATCCCGCACCGAGATTCAGGACATGATTACACATATATTCTATTATATAGAGATGTGTCAAATAAATTTCCACGACTTTTCCAAAGCTTTCTGGGGTTTTCATGACCGTACGAACCTTGTAAATGGCTATTTTAAATTTTTTTTAAATCGTTTTGATTAAATTTCTGCTCCAATTTTTGTGGAGGTAGTGAGACGGGACAAGTAGTTGGTAGCTGGAAGTTGTTAGCCCTGGCTGGTCCGTGCGCGCAGTTGAAATGCGGCTAATAATTTCTGACTGGCACATAACTGAACAAATGTAAACGGGTTAAGGCGGGGCCCCGCCTGGGCTGCAGCCCATTCAAGCCCAATGGTAAGTCCGGCCATGGCTGTGTGTCGGTTTAGGGAAATACCCGTAAATGGCGCATTATGCACGTGAGGTTATCTGACGGAGAGACGCAAAGCAGTTTAAAGTAGAGTCCTGCATGTGTCCTGTTTGGTAAACCTGCATCCGCAGTAGCCTACATGACAAAACACCCGACCCGTTATCCGACAACAGCACCAATTTAATTATGTACCCGACCCGTTTGAGATAAAGACCGCGCCCTGAACCACACCAGCATTAAATAGGCTACTGCATCAGTAAGGCAACAAGTAACATGTAACAAGCACCAAAATAGGCATTCTAAGTTGTTGCTTAGAATAGACAAGCAGCGCAAAAGAAGAAAGATAAGAACGCGCAATAAACAATAAAAAACTTTTGCCTGCATCTTGTGAACAATCTGCCAGACTGTTTTGAACAAATGTGCATAAACTACACACTTAATTCTTCATAAATTAAAACAAACATATTTAGATATGCCTTTACTGTTAAGTGCCATTGTGTCTCTCCTTAAACTCTGTAGTGTATAGGCTATGTGGTCGTTAGTCCTTTACAGAAGTATTAAAAATACATCTTAAAAATAAAATTATATAGGCTACAAAAAGCGAGCAACGAGTGCTCCCAAGCTGTCATTCACTTCAGCTGTAGCGCGAAGATGGCTATAATGCGCAACGCTGCAAATCGAGTGTTGAGGCTCCGCCATTATTATTGAATTTCATTAGTCCCACTTATTTTATCCCATTTGTTCGCGGGAAAGTGAGCAAGACGACAGTTACGGTATCATGATTATGATTAAATAAGATGAAAGACATAGGCTATAATATAAAGAAATTTTCCGCCATTATTATTGAATTTCATTAGTCCCACTTATTTTATCCCGTTTGTTCGCGGGAAAGTGAGCAAGACGACAGTTACGGTATCATGATTATAGTTAAATAAGATGAAAGACATAGGCTATAATATAAAGAAATTAGCTACATTTATTTTCAAATTAAATATCACAACACACATTTATCATTCAGTCTAGTGCGTTTTACATATAATGTAAGCGCAAATTGTGTAGATTTAACAGGGCATGACTGCTTCATTTTGGTGTGTAGGCTATTTGTAATTGACCATCTAATCAATCTCAGCATGCTTTCATTTTGTGTCGCTAGGCGTTTGCATCAGCCTAAGTCTTTCTTTGGCCTGCGTTCTGGAAGTGATCTGTTAAATCTAATAACTTTAATTACTAAAACTAAAACTGAAACTAAACTATATAAAAACTAAATAGAAATGTGTTCACAAAATAAAAACTGAACTAAAACTAACAAAATTATTGATGAAACTAATAAAAACGAGACAAAATTTTATTGCAAATTTGAAAACGATATTAAAATAAAACAAATTTAAAAATGCAAAACTATGATAACCTTGGTCCAGAGGTAGACAAACACATGCTAAATCTCAGATTCAAAATCAAGTGTTTAAACCTGAAAGCTTTATTATTTGGAAAAATGTAAAACAAACCATATTATGTAAAATGGTTAATAAATATTTAAGATTCTGCACTCTTCCTTCTTAGGTCACACAGATGTTCTGGTTTTCACAGAAACACGCATTAAAAAAAAATCATGCTAGCATAAAATAATCAAGTTTTACACAAACATGGATTAATTTAAACAAACTGCATTCTATAGTTTTAAAAAATGCAAAACAGGAGCACTGTCACCAGAGGCAGACAGTAACTAAGTACTTAATACACTTTTTGAGTATCTGTATTTTACTTGAATATTATTTTTCCTAGAAACATATGACTTTAAATTCACTACAGCTTCAGAGCTGTGTGAGATCACTACCATGTTGCTTTTGTGGGGCTGCGTAGGGGTGTTCATTTTTTTGTTTGTTGTCATAGGTTTTTAACACTCTAAAAGCTCTTTATTCCTAAAATACTACAAGCTAGTCTGTGTATCCAGTAAGCATAGTGTATTGTAAGTTGCTTCAGAGGTATTGAAAGTAATACATACAACAATAAAACAGTGCATTGACGTAAAAAATGAAATTTACTTTAGGTACTTAAGTACTTTTAAAAGCAAGTACTTCTGTGCTTTTACTTAAGTAAAAGTCTGTCTTTACAACTTTCACTTGTAATGGAGTAATATTTGACCAGCAGTATCTGTACTTTCACTCAAGTAATGGAGTTGTGTACTTTGTCCACCTCTGACTGTCACTCATTATCTGAGACTTTTGTAACTTAAAAGACAAACATACAGGGGCAAAGTGGATTCCATATACTGCACTTTAAAAAAATTCTGTAGTTTTTACAAAATAATTTTGGCAGCTGTGGTTGCCAGAATAATTTTGTAAAAAATACAGAAAAACTGTAAACACATTTACGCCCAAAAACAGTTTTACAGTACAGAACTGTAATTTACAAACAAGAACATTTGAATGTAAACCAGTAAATTCAACAATGCACACTGCTATTAAAATCTGTTTTGTACCTTTAACATACTGACAACCACCATAATAATGCAGGTGGTAAAAGAGAAAGCCACATGAAGAATCAAAGCTCATCACAAGTAGCTTCGCCACAAGCAGAAGTATATACTAATATATAGAAGGTGCACAGAGTCATTCATGTAAACACAAAACACCATCATGGTAACACACGATACTTAAATAATGCATTCAACTTTCATTAAACAACAGAGGATGTAACATAAAGCCCAAATATACATAACTAATAACAAAAACTATTAAAAAACATGATTATTTAAACAAAATACTTTCAAATGTGGAGTGTCATGCAGGGAATTCTGAGAATATCAGTTTACAGTTTTTGACTATAAATTATACATTGATTTGTTATTTTTACTTCTAAAAACTGTAAAAGATTAAGAGCATTTTACTGTAAAATTACATGAAATGTCTGGTTAGATATTTTACAGTTTTTCCCTGTATATAGTACGGGAAATTACTGTTAACCTATTAACAGTTTTTTTCCGTCGCGTTTTTACAATATTTTACAGTTAAAATTACACTTATTTTTTTACAGTGTGGGCATTTTGAAATTCATGTATCTAATGAATGTACAACACCTAAAACAAATTATACCATCAATGTATATTCAATTTAATATCTGTCAAATATGTAGTTAGTTATGGTATAGGCCATTGTTGTTTTTGTTTGTTTGTTTGTTTGTTTTAACAGTTAATATATTTACTTTTGACTCTTTCATTCTGTTTTGTGTGATTATTAAGGACAACAGTCAATAAGGCAGTGATCTATACACGTTTTACAGGACAAGGGCCCCTGATTGGACAAAATGAGGGTGGATCCTTACAATGTAACATATTTGAGAAAACTTAGTGTTGCATAGGCGTAGCATATTATGACATGTATAGTACATACCAAAATACATTGCAAAGACTTGTGTAATAGACCTTATTATTCCTGAGTAAACGATGAGTTTACTTTATGAATTCAAACTTCCGATTGGATGCTTTTCTGTTCCAGTCTCCATAGGAACCCATTCAAATAGTGCCCATCTGTTTTTAATGTAGCTAACGTCTGCAGCTTCGTGTCATCTACACACTCATTAAACTTTGAGGAGTGAGGCACTGAAAAATGACGGTCATTGCGACACTGTAAAGTGATGGCGCTATGGAGCCATGGGCTTTTTAAAACATTTTAATAGGTTTAATATTAGATCATTACCTCAGAATATACGCTAATTTGACTAGAAACATTGGAGACCGGAAATGCAAAGCATCCTTCCAGTTAAGAGTCAGGTGTGACTTCAGGCGTTCAAGAAAAAATGTCTATAAGGCAAAAAAATATATCTGTTTTTAATGTAGCTAACGTCTGCAGCTTCGTGTCATCTACACACTCATTAAACTTTGAGGAGTGAGGCACTGAAAAATGACGGTCATTGCGACATTGTAAAGTGATGGCGCTATGGAGCCATGGGCTTTTTAAAACATTTTAATAGGTTTAATATTAGATCATCACCTCAGAATATACGCTAATTTGACTAGAAACATTGGAGACCGGAAATGCAAAGCATCCTTCCAGTTAAGAGTCAGGTGTGACTTCAGGCGTTCAAGAAAAAATGTCTATAAGGCAAAAAAAAAAAAAAAAATCACTTACAGAATAGCATTCTTGTACATTACATTTTTAATCATAATTTTATCTAAAACATTTAGTTTAACTTGAATACATTTACTGTAGTTTGGTTGTAGTTAATATAATATCGCATTTTAAACAAATATTTATATTTTTTTACAATAAATAATTGCTTGAGAAAAATTGCTACATTATTTTATTTCATATTTACACTGAGTTCAATGTTTCTGTTTTCTGTGCACTTTGATATACAATCCATTCAAAGCAGTAAAAATTACTGTAAGAAATTGTATGTGTTGCAGCATAGTTGAATAGAACTGATCTTCTGTGCTCAATTAAGCTGCCTTCAAAATAATGGATAAAAAGAAAAGGTGTAGGTCAGCAGAGGCTTAATGAAGGTGAAGCCTAATGAAGTGATGGATTATATAGCTGCAGCATAAGAGTTTTGCACACTCTGTTACTGCATGCATTTGTAAATGTTGTATATGTGTGGAAATAATGTTTAATTAAACATTTTTTTTTATCTGTACCTGTACATAATAAGGATATTTAATAATCCTCAAAATGAAGACTGAATTTAAAATCATTTACTCACTGTAATGTTGATGTTTTTTTTCCCTGTGGAATACAATGGTAGATGTTGGCCAAGGTGACGGCCTCGGTCACCATGCACTTTCAATGGTGCTTCATACAATGAAAGTGAATGTAAAAACTGAGACTGAGGGTATCATTTTCTTCCATGAAGGAAGAGAGGTTTGTAATAAAATGAGGGTGAGTAAATCATAACAGAATTTCCTTTCTTTTCTTTAAGATTTTGTGAACAAGAGTATGGATGCCTGTAAAGATCTTGAGTTGTGTAAATACTATAATTGTCGGGTTAGTATAGTATATATCTTCTATGTAAGTATAGAATAGAATATATCTTCTGAGTAGTAAATATATTCTGAATTACAAATGCACTTAAGAAATGCTCTCATGAAAGTTATTATAATAGACACACATTACGATATGATTGATTATAAGGACGGGCCTTCTGATGGTCTGAAATGTGCAGTGAGAAGCACAAGCTACTCTGGAGGAGGCGAGTGTCAGTTGCAGCAGAGTTGGGAGCGATGCGGAATTGAGTTGCTGTCCAGGGTGCTGAATGAGGTGCAGAAGTTCCCTGTCCTGGAGGACACTCCAGCTCTTTTGCCGGTGCCTGTTTTAGAATGCTCATCTCACCTCAACTGAGCTCGGGACGTGTATGTCAGACTGCATTTGCTGCATATGCATCAATAGTTTCCTACATTCACCCTGCATTATTCGTTCCCGGTACCAATAAGAAATGTCCTTGACACGGATTTCGGCACTTAAATGCTGGGACTGCAGCAGCGGTCGTGCTCATGACCATTATGGAGATGTGTTTCGTGTCATAAGATGTGAGATGGAATGACATGAGAGGTTGCAAGAAGTCGCATGAGCCCTCACAAACAAGTTAGCACAAATGCGTTGGAGTGGGAGCGCATAGTACCGCAGACACGGAAGATGTGCTCACCAGCGCCAGCGGCCAATGGGAGCGTTTTTCATCGCTCAACGGAGAGCATGCACAGCTAAATGTCTCACCGCTGGTGGTTGTAGTCGGCTCCGATCGTTGTCCACAGAGACACTGCAGCATATGCGCTCCTTTCTTCAGGAAAAGCCTCAGAATCCTCATTGATTTGAGTTGGTGTGGATCCCTGGTCAATCCACGCAAACGAGCACAGGATCACAACAGAGGGTGACTGTAGTGTGAGCCCCTCGAGTAGCTATACAGTGCAGCTTCTGTGTTCGGAGCATCAAAAATAGCAAAGGGCAAAAGAAGAGAGCCTCGAGGGAGGCATCTCGAGTGCATCTTGCTACTTGTTTACCAGTAGCAGACTATATACTCGCCTTAGCATAGTTAGCTCCAGATGCAGGCTGCGCAAGGACGTTAGAGTAATTTGCAAATGCCTCGGTCTTTACTAGCAGACGTGAAATGAGTGCCCCATGCACGCTGAAGTTGAACTGCAGGGATGAATGACAGGACGGCCGCTGATGAGGTAATGTGCGCAATGTATTTTGGCGACACGGGGTAACCGGCAGCATAAATAGTTAAAACGCCAATTGTTTCGTGTTCATAGGGAGCCAAAAAGAGGCGTAGAGCCTACGTCAGATGCAGTCTACATTTAAAGACAAAGATTATTTATTTATTTTTTATTTTATTTTATTTTTATTTATTTTTTAGCACATGGTCAAGAAGTTTCGCACCTGCCTTGAGCTAGTCCCAACGCTAGAGGACGCTGATGGCCAACACTTTCATTTGCCAGACGGGGATGTAACTGAGTAGTTTAGTTGAATTATCAAAGCATGGAGAACTGTTCGTCAAATATTCACCATGTCAGTTTTGCAAATTCATAACACAGTCCCTTGCAGATGGTAGGCCTAACCCGTACAGTTTTAAAATGAGTTCTTCAGTCTTGAAACTGGAATCTTGCAGAAGATGGTCAGTTTGTACGTTTTACAACCTGTAATAAATGATAACGATAAATAACATTATGACCCATTTTTTAGTAGTTTATTGTTAAACGCACACACACAGCTGCGGGGAAAAAGTGTTAGGTTGTTTCTTTTATATGTCATTAAATTTTAATGTACCAACTGTTAGAAAACACTCTCTGTCTTTTTGATGCCGTACCCCTCCTTTCTCACTCTTTCTCTCTCCTTCTCTGAATCACCCCTCCTCTATCTGTTCTCTCTCTCTCTCTCGTATGGTGTTTGAATGTCTCTTACTCAATATTCAAGGTAAAGGAGTTTGTGCTGATTTATAAGGGGGGGTTCAGCCTCCGTCGCCAGGAAGTCTATTCCTTATAGGGATATGTTTTTCTGTATATGTGGCAATTTTATACAAAACACATGTTCTTGGGAAAAACATCCTGTATGGGTATGTCCCCCTATCCTCATTGGTTAAGAGGGTAAAAACTCCCCTCGACATGCCTATATAAGATCTGTATTTCTGTGAATAAATTGAAGTATTTGAGAATACCATTTGAATGTGTGTTTTCTTACTTCCCGGCCGTATTTATACACTTGGAGAGACTGAGAAGATTTCACGGTGGCAAAGAGAATATCGAGGGACCAAATTGTTATTTATTAACATATAGTAAAAGTGCAGTAACCATGGATTGATCGTCATTTTTTTTAACCCACAACTACAAATGTATGGTTAAAAGGTTAGTGTCAGAAAATCATGGTTAATTTGAATGTGTTTTCCGATAAACCTAAAACACAATGCAGTGCAAAATTAATTATTATTAATTAATTTACATACACTGTCCCTAATTTTTGTACGTTTTTTAAATTAATTCAAATTGATTTATTTATTTAAGCTGGAGTTTAAAGAAAAGCCTTACAAACCGTATCCATTATATAAAATTGCAATGTTAAAAGTTAAATAACAACGTTCCCTTTACCAGAGACAACAAAA
>NW_015506928.1:274992-285652 GCF_001515645.1 Sinocyclocheilus grahami
GGGGGGTTCAGCCTCCGTCGCCAGGAAGTCTATTCCTTATAGGGATATGTTTTTCTGTATATGTGGCAATTTTATACAAAACACATGTTCTTGGGAAAAACATCCTGTATGGGTATGTCCCCCTATCCTCATTGGTTAAGAGGGTAAAAACTCCCCTCGACATGCCTATATAAGATCTGTATTTCTGTGAATAAATTGAAGTATTTGAGAATACCATTTGAATGTGTGTTTTCTTACTTCCCGGCCGTATTTATACACTTGGAGAGACTGAGAAGATTTCACGGTGGCAAAGAGATATCGAGGGACCAAATTGTTATTAATTAACACCAACCAATCTGTACAATTAAAACCTGTTTGTTATTGTAAAATGTACTGGCAACACAAACACAAAACACCATATGGATAACTGTGTTAACTGAAATTATGTGATAAACATTAACTAAACAACATAAATAGAATATAAAAACACTCCAAAGGACACGACTAATTAATTACACAATAAGAAGAAATAGCCTTGTTAAATGAACACTAAACAAATGTGATTGTTTGTGCAAGTCTCAAACCTGTCCTGGAGTACCCTCAGCCCTGCACATTTTATATGTCTCCCTCATCTATCACACCTGATTCAACTCATCAGCTCAGTAGTGGAGACTGCAAGACCTGAAGTGGGTGTGTCAGATATAGGGAGACATACAAAGTGTGCAGTGCTGGGGGTACTTCATGGAGAGGTTTGAAAACCACTGCTTTAGAGTAATACAGGTTTTTAAAAATGCTTAGACAGGGCACTTGACTTGAGTACTTGAGGTACTCAAGGTACTTGAGGCCCACTTAGTGAAACCATTCACTCATATTCCTAATCTTTAGACCAAGTCTGCAAAACTACAAGCACATTAAGTGCTTTAAACTCAGTTTGCTGTTGTAATACATGCAAAACTCTAAACACAGTTCTCTACATTACACATACACACATCATTCAAAACTAACAGCTCTTGTGTTTCATTTGGGAAACTGCCATTTAAATGCCACACTTATTTACTGATGACCTACACACAGTGATCATGTGTGAAAACACTTACACATCAGTTGTTCACTTAGTAATCAAATTCACATCAAACATTTTTTTAAGAAAGATGATTTTTACCCCCTTGCATTTCTGTTTATGTATAAAGCACTTTATAAATAAAGTTGACTTTCTGACTTGGCTTATATGCATACAACGTGTGTGTAATGCACACACACTGGGTGGGTGTGGGTCTAATGCATATTCAAAGTGCTTTATACAATATTGATTGTTTCACAGCAGCTTCACAATAGTATCACATTCAAATTCTGCTGTAAAGCAGCTCTAACAAGTAAATAGTTTAATTCTAAAGCTCAAGTCAGTTCAGTATTGATTCAGTTCAGTTGCATAACTGTAAAAAGCATCAGTTGTACATACATACTGTATATGCAGTGTATATGTGCATGTGCATGTATGTGCGAGTGCTATGACAAACTCCACTGCACTCTGAACAAGCAAAAGACATATCAGTGTAGTGTTTTACATTTTTCACATCTGTGTGTAGTTGGCATGTATGTGGCTAATTATTGTATGTTTGTGTGTGTGTAGAGTTACTATGCAAAAACACAATTTTTAGAAGAGTAAAATAGTTTAGAAAATGTATTTGCTCTTGCAAGATGTGTGTGATGTTTTGCATGTTGTGTTTTGAGAAATGGAGCCATAGTTTCGAAAACTGTTGTGTAAGCATTTTGAAAAAACTGTAATAAAAGGGAAAGTATACAAAGAGCATGAAAGAATATGCAAATAATAATAATAATAATAATAAATAAAATAAAAAGGGGGGTAAAGAAAGAGAAGAGTGGAACAGGTACACTCTTAAAAATAAAGGTGCTTCACGATGCCATAGAAGAACCTTTTTGTCTAAATGGTTCCATGAACCGTTAACATCTGAAGAACCTTTCTGTTTCACAAAAGGTTCTTTGTGGTGAAAAAAGGTTCTTCAGATTACAAAAAGGTAAGAAAGAGATGGTTCCTTAAAGAACCTTTGACTGAATGGTTCTTTGTGGAACCAAAAATGGTTCTTCTATGGCATCGCTGTGAAGAACCTTTTAAAGCACCTTTATTTTTAAGAGTGTAGAAAGAGATGAGCAGAGAGGAGGATGTGAAAAAGAGGAGAGGAGAAATGATAAGGAGGACATTGGTATGGTGGAAAGAGCAAGAGGAGAAACTGTATGGAAACATGAACAAAGAGAAAGAGGACAACATGGTGGAAGGAGAGGTAGAAGGTGCAGATTAATTTCAAATGAAATAAGAGTTAACCTAATTGACCATGTATTGAACTGAAGAAGAGAAGCAGCCAGAGACTCACTGCGCCTTCAAAATAGTCCAACTGAGGTGCCTTCAAAAATGGCTGGTAGGGTCTACAACGAGTTACTTCCCGGGTTCGTGACATAACAAACCCATATAAACCCTGCCCACTTTCATAAGGTTGGTCTGGACCATTCGTAAGCTCTCTCTTAGTGCCTTCTCCTCATGTGCTGTTAAGGGTTGCACTGAACTGGTCCCTGCACCTGTCCTCGCCTGGTCTCTACGGACAGCAGAACCTCTCTCCTTAACCTGGCTTGAAAAATCATGCCATTTTTTCCTGACATACTGCCAGGATCTTGGTGTGCCTGATCCAGAGGCAGCCATCTTCCTTGCTATGTCGCTCCATAGCACTTATTCATCCAGAGCCGATCCTCCCTATACGCAAAGTACGCAAGCTGCGTAGGGCCCCCGAAACACCTGGGGGCCCCCTTGCTCTCAAAGATGATTTAATTTTAGTTTCGTTTTTGAATTTGGCCAGCGGTTATGAAAACTGCTTATGTCATTTCTTTTAATGCAGTGCGCTGTCGCCCTTTCTACTTAAAATCAGTCAAATCATGTAACGTGAATGTCATACAGTGTATTTGTCATACTTACTGGAGACAAAAAAAAAAGAGTTGAAAGCGTACCGAGCCGCGGAAGAGACATCGTTTCTCAAGCGGACAAAGGTGTTCCATTCATTCATAACTCGTCAACCCCCCCAAATGACTACATGTAAATGTAAAAAATAATGGCCTCTCCTTTTGAGAAGCTGGGAAACAGGTAAAAGGTTGCTATGTCAATACATTTATAAAGTGTTGTAATATGATTGTTGATTGTACATATTTAACAGGGCGAGACTAGAGGGGTAAATCCAAGTACAATGCAAAGGTCCAGGCAGGGGCAAACAGTATCTGAATAGGGCAAGACGAGAGGGGGAATCCGAGGTACACAGGCAAAGATCAGGAAACGAGAAAACAGACAAGACAAGACTAAGGTAAGGCTATGAATCCTAACGGGCTCCGTAGAGTCGCTATCGCTAGGTGAGTGATATACGCTATACAATACTCGGCACAGAGGATTAATTGCAAAATTTAATAGAGTAAAAGTTTTATCATTTGTACGTGTTTACAAACTCAAGCGATTTTAAAACAGCGCAAGAAGAGGCGAAAGAGCAAACAACAGAACAAACACAGCTTTGACAAATATTAATCCATATTAATTTATACAGTGAACACATTCAGAAGAATTGGAGAAAAAGCAGTTGGAAATTGAAAAGATCCGGGCAGCAATGGCAAAAAAAAAAAAAACTCTCCAAAACAACATTTCCTCACTAAAGCTCTCATCTTTGACAAAGTCCATCATTTATTTTAATTATTATATTGAATTTATGACTTAACAATGGCTTGTTAGATACAGAGAAAGCATGAGCTAATTGAATAGAATATCTTTGTCATTGTACAAGTAACGTTACAATAAGATTTATTTTGAAACTTCCAAATTGATAGTAAAGCTTAAGAATACAAATTATTTAAAATGGCAATATAAAATGATCAATTATAAAATGTTTGCAGCACTATTAAAATAGTGCAAATAGCTCAGATGTGCAATGCAGCATTAAAACCTAAACAGTACAAACAGAAAACATAATGTAATAAAACGGTAGGGGTGAATTTATTATTCCATGTACATTTGAGGTTAATGTGTGTACTGTGCTACTTTTTAGTTAGAGCAGCTATCACTGTGTTGTTATGAAGTCAGTTGTGCCAGACAATTTTGGAGGCAGAGACAGATTGTGGGGGGCACTAATAGGGAAAAACTTAAACTGCTGGAATAAAGAGTTTTAAAGGGTTAGTGATGGAAAACTTGCAGGTCAATGGGCATCAATATTTAAGGTTGGTAAACACTTGTACACGAATGCATATAATACTACCTGCCTGACATTGGCATGTGTTGTTCAGGTGCCAAAGTTGTGCAGAATTGAAGGAAGAAACCTCAAAGACAGTAGCAGAAGGATGCTGGACAGGTAAAGCTTACAAATCTTGCCACATTAATCAAATATTGTGGTGTCAATTCTCAATAAGTTACAACGCAAATCAGAAATTTTAAAAATAATTCCTTTACTGGTCATTTTGAAATGTCAAACTTTGTCCGCAATTATTAACCACCTCAATCTGTATTATATTTTAGGGTTTAAAAAAATTCCCTCATGTCCAAATTCAACATGAAGGAGGGTGGTCCGCTGCAGAAAGAGGCATTTGAAAAGACTGCACTATTCTCGGTCATTAGAGGTATGTGCATAAAACACACAACATTTACCAGAGAGCTTCTCTCTTTTTTAACACACTGAATGGTGATACACTGTATATATCTAGTTTTTTTTTAGTTGGCATCCAAGCAAAAGAGAATGACTTCCTGTCACAATCAGTGTAATTAAAGTAAAAAAATTAGTTCAAGCTTTTCTTGTGCTTTTTTGTTCTTCTTATTTGGCAGATGCTATAATGACCAACTTCCCGGCAGCAACAGAGTTGGACTTGAGGAATGCAGTTGGGAAGCATTTTAAACAAGAAATAAAACCAATAATTATTAATTTCCTTAAGTTCACTGTTGGTTGTTTTATTTGTTAAAATAAGTAAAGGGTTCATCTTTTTTTCATGTTGACATTTATCCGTAATGCTTTAATGTTAAGTGTGATAACATGCTCTTGATTTGTATTAGATTTTTTTTCTTTTAAATATCTTAAGTTATTTAAAATTCATTTTTATAAACGATTCTTTATTTTCAACTTTTTGATTATTTCCTTAATTTTTATTGAAAATAAATGCCTTTCTGATGTGACATGAGATTTGAAAAGGGAGAAAAAAAAGTTTGGCAAAAGGCGAATTCGAACCCAGGTCGATTGCGTCAAAAAGACTAAGGTACACGCCTTACCATTTACCGCTGAAGCTGACTATTATTTGCCGTCTTTATATTGTTGACCACCCCTATCACACGTTTGTGGGCGGAGATAGTGTACATAGCCTCTGCAAACAAGGCCAGCTATTTGCACTTTGTAAATCAAGCGGCAAACTCCCCCTCTCTCTCGTGAAGCCAACAAGGAAGTGACTTAAACTGTAATTCATCAACTAGCCGCTAGAGGCTGGCTGCAAAAGGGAGTCAATCCCATAGACTCCCCATGTTAAAATGCCCAACTTTACAGCAGAAAAAAACATATTTACAGCCTGGTTCAAAAAATTATTTTGGTCTATATAGCTAATTTTGCCCTTCATGACAACTGTGAGGGGGGTGAATTTTTTTCTAACTCATCCGTTTAAATTACATTAAGCCTTAAAATTCGGCATAATTTGGGGGCGTGGCCACTTGAGTGACAGGTGGATTGCCTGCTGTCACGACCGAGGATACATTAAGCCACGTTAAGCGTTTGTGAAACAGTCCGCGGCCACACCCCTACGCTAATGATACAGCCCACATCGCAAATTGTAAGATTAAAAAAATGGAAAAATAGAAAATTGTTTAGATTTTCTTTATTCAAAAGATAATTTCTGAAGTCACAATTTAGCAAAAGTAAAACTGAAAAAATGAAAGAAAATGACACTTGTTCATTTATGAAGTAGCTGCAAAAAATGAATGTTTGGTTTCATTTTTTAATTTTTGCATTTGCTCCATATAGGACCGTTTTGTACATATTCCACCATATTCATGAACATAAAAAACAAATCTGAGATATATTTGTTGTTTGTTTTCCGCAATATTTCTTTAAATGCATCAAATAAATATACAATAAAACCCAAACGGAAAATAAAGTATTTTTATGAACAAAGTGCGTTTTAGTCCACCGGAACTTCAGCTGCAGCCTCTGGCGACCAGTGGTGGTATAGCACATTAAGGACATCTTAAGCACAAGACCGCTATCTTTAATGACACATCAGTTTTCAGTGGCGTGTGCCAACCATATGTAAATATGCAGGTAGTAATGTATGTGCAATGCAGCAGTATGTACAGTAACTGAAAGAACGAGCATGCATCTGATAGCGGGAGAGGTATAACCATAGCCTCCGGTTAAATTCATAGAGAGAGAAGCTCGTTTTGCACTTTAATGTGAAAAAATGGTCCCTTTGTTTGCACTGTTATAGAAATGTAAAACAAAAGACTACATAGAAAAGATTTCTACATACAACTCTACATAGATGATAGCTGTGTTTACAAAGATAAGCTGAGTTAATCGAAACCTGTACTTTTCATTGCACATTACATTATAGCTGAGTTTGATAAAAAGTTAAAACTAATAAGAGATTGTACACAAATAAGCAAAGTAAGTGTCTAAAATAAAGGTTTATTGTTAAGTATATTGTTAGGTCATAGTGACCCATGATAAAAAATTATTCCGTGAAGAAATAGTTTTTTATAATAGACAGTCTGCGTGATCAACATAATGTCTCATATTACTACACAAGAGCACTCACAACTACATTTTATAATGCCCAAAACCATTTTACCCTGCCCAAAACCCAATAGAAAATGTAATGGATTTATTCCCAGCTAACACATGACGTACCGGTTACGTAATGGATTGGTAGTTTTTGGTAATTTCACGATTTACCAGCTGGCAACGTAGCTGGCACGTCCTATAGGCACGTAATGGTATTACCAATAAAAATTATGATTAATATTAATGATTTACATGCCGCTTAATATTTAAATATGCTTATTTAAACGTTTTTAGTCTGGACATCTTAAATCTGTCGCTTAAATAACCCAATAGAGATTGAATACGCTACATGCACACAGTTCTGTGCTGTATGGGAATGTAACTGCGCGCCTCTCGCGCGCTCAAGTTCAGGACAGCGCGTTCACAGCAGAGCTGCGTCTGACAGGAGGACCGATCGTTCCTCCGAAGTGAGACATGTTTTAATTTCACAACTGTTGTTTAATACTTGTGAAAATTGAATTTAAAATGAAATGTCTGACAGCAGTAACAACGCTTTTTTTCAGGGGATTTTTTTTTCATCTGACAGGAAATTTCGTTTTATCAGGTAAGACTCGTTAGGTAACTTCTTAACAAATAAACGACTTTTACGAAAATAAATGAGCATAAAGTACATGAAAAGGTTGTTTTAGGTTTTATTTAATTTAATTTAATTTAATTATTTCACAGCACTGCAGGGGGTTCACAACTGTTGTTTAATACTTGTGAAAATTGAATTTAAAATGAAATGTCTGACAGCAGTAACAACGCTTTTTTTCAGGGGATTTTTTTTTCATCTGACAGGAAATTTCGTTTTATCAGGTAAGACTCGTTAGGTAACTTCTTAACAAATAAACGACTTTTACGAAAATAAATGAGCATAAAGTACATGAAAAGGTTGTTTTAGGTTTTATTTAATTTAATTTAATTTAATTATTTCACAGCACTGCAGGGGGTTGGAGTAACCATAGCAACCTGGGGACATAAGGCGCCTGAAGAAGACATAACTTCGGCTATCCAGTGCGTTACTGAGTTGGCCTGCAACAAACTATTATTTTGATTATCGATTAATCTAACGATTATTAGAACGATTAATCGACTAATCATTGATTATTTCGCTGATTAATCAGTAGACATTTTTTGATTTTGCAATTAGTTAAAATATTGAGTTATACATATTCTAACAAATAAATTAAGGTAATCACTTCAGCTTTTGAAAGTCATATTATTTAATTGCAATTATACAATTAATTTATACAAATAAATATGTTGGCACACAAAATGAGATGGCAGAGAAACTCTTATTCACCATTTAATTAGCTATATGAGAAAGTATATGAACATCATTCTGCCTAAAATCTCTTTTTGTAAGTCATATGGATAAGAAACAAAATAAAGGTTAAGTGATAAGACGTTTTATTTTTGCATAAACTATTTTATTCACAACAATCTCTCTTAAAATACCTTATAGTGTTATGATAATCAAAACAGTACTGAGCTAGATCAAGCTTTGATCTCTGCAAACCAAACTATCACTTTAATTAAACTTTTTTCCCCCACTAAATATATTTTATCATTAGCTAGCTCCACACTGGAGAGCTGCTTTATAACAGAAAATCAAGTTGTAATTCTAACTGAAAGCGACACTGACTCTGATTTTTCATGTTTAATAATGTAAAGTTGCTTGATTTAAGGCTATCTATTGCATTAAGTACTAAATAAATAAACCGTGACATGACTGGACTGGACTTTACTGGAGTACTGAACTGCAGAGCTCGTGCAAACATCCACATTGCTGTAATCAGATGCGTTTTAAAATCTCACAAATTTTTGCTCACTCACTGTATTTTTGATTTTACAGTGGGGTAATTTTGCTGCAGTAGCACGAGATAGCTTGATTTCAAACTTTGAATTGAATAAAAAATGACAAGTAAGCAGTCATTAATAAAATAAGAACAAAACGAAATTACTAATGATAGCACAAATAAAAAATAACGATAGGCCTAAAAATGAAATAAATTGCTTTTTAGTTTTTCAGGTAGGTCTAACAATAGGGCTATTATGAAATTTTTTTTATTTTTTTTTTATTTTTTACAAATTATCAAAATAATGTTCTAGAAAGCTATTATTATCAGAACATGTGAGCATAACATAGCGGTTAGCAGATCAATGAGTGAGAGGGCAGCGTTTCCAGAGTTGCCCATATACCACACCATGTTACAGCACAGTAGGGCTATTGCAAACAGAAAGGATACTGTACTACATAGATGTTTCCTGTCGGCTCGATTTTTAAGTGGACTTTGCTGTTTCGATGAGCATGAACGGTAGAGCCCTGCAGCCCAGACTTTTTGACGCCCCTCTGGCCGGGCTTCGGGCCAATTTTCACGTCAGACCGGGCCTCGGGCCTGTTTTAGGGTTCTCTTTATTTTTATATTTTAGGCATCCATCAATTAGTGATGAACATTTTTTTTTGCAGCGCTAGTGGAAACAACACAAGACCGTGCTACCGCGACTGTCAAGAGCGGCTCGACGGTGTTTAGTGTCCTGCAGCAGCAGCAGCAGCAGCATGCCGCGTGCGGTCAGCGCAGCTGAAGAGTTCTGCGTTTAAATGCAGGCAATAGGCTAAAGCTTGCCGCAAAGCACCTGCAAAAGTAATTACCATGAATGTCAGGGGGAAATAGTAAGGAGATATTTGAATTATTTACTAATAAACTAGTGTTTTCTGAGTCGGTGTTGCAAGGATGAAATTGCCGATCCTGACTGGCCATCTCCTCGCCTTTAGAGATAAATTTCCATTTTAGGGATTATGATTATAATTATAATGAAAGAGTTTTTGTTTTTCATTTGTTTTATCTCTCTATAGATATATTTATCATGTCTGTGAGGCAAGTATTTGCTGAGTTTCGGTTCCTTTTTGTGTAGCGCTCCTGTTCCCGCATCATGTTTGTTTTCTTTATTTTATAAAAGCACAACGTTTTGTTGATATTGTGAGTGCACACAAATAAAAGTAGACCCTTTACAGTTATGAATGATGTATTACTCTTACCTTTATGAGCAAAAATGATGGTGTATCCACTGAAAAAAATGCAAGTGATCGCGCTGGCGCCTCCATGTCCTGCAAAGCGCGCTTCAGCTTCCACTCTCCGCACAAACTATTGGATATAGCGCACATTTATCTAGGTTTAACGTTTAAACATTGCTATATACTTGAACTGTTTTATATCTATATATTATATTTTAGGGAAGTTGTGATGATTTGAGAAGGCTAAATTGATCAAACATAGGCTCACTGTCTGCTGTTGGCCGCTTGGTCGTTACACTCTAAAAAAAAGGTTCTTCAGCGGTTCTTCAGCGGTTCTTTGGAGTGGTTAAGGTGCTATATAGCACCACTGCCATAAAACCTGTACAAAACAATTTTGGTTCTTCAGTGGTTCTTCGGGGTGTTTGAGGTGCTATATAGCACTGCTACTGTATAAAGAACCTGTTAAGCCCAGTATGGTTCTTCAGTGGTTCTTCGGGGTGGTTAAGGTGCTATATAGCACCACTGCCATACAAAGAACCCATTAATCCCCTGTAGGTTCTCTAACTCAGTCTCTTAGTTTATTTGGGGAATGGATTAAAAACCAACATTAAAATACAGTGTATTTCCTGAAGATAACGTGGTTCTCAACCTTTTTGCCCCCAAGGCCCCTCTAAGGAAATATTCCAGGGCCCCCACACAAAACTTTTTGACCTCAGAAAAGCATAAAAGTGATTCAAAACAGCTTTTGCCATTGTAGTAAAATTTAAGCTAATGAATATGGGGCCTGCCCAACTTTCAAATTAAAACACAACAGGCATATGCAATACAC
>NW_015506928.1:291572-294639 GCF_001515645.1 Sinocyclocheilus grahami
TTTTTTTTAGGGATGCACCGATATGAAAATTTTGGCCGATACCGATAACGATTATTCTTTATTTTTTGAAAGCCGATAACCGATATGTTGGCCGATAAATCTATATCCAAATTGTTATATACTTTTTGAGAGCCTGATTACAAAAAAGGTCTCATCATTAAAAGCCACATCCCAAACACTTCAACATAAGCAGCCTAGTTTGAACGGTGTACGTTTTAAAAATATTTTTACTCTCCCATTACCAAATTTAGTCATAAAGTCTTACAAATAAATAAAATAATGCATAAATAATGCAAACAAGTCACTGGACATCATTACACGTGTAAAGAATCACAATGAATGCGCCATAGATCAATAAAACGGAATAGCCTCTGCACGGACGATAATTAAATGATTTTAATTACTAAACCATATTGTTGATGAAAATAATAAGAGAAAAATACAAGTGGTTGTTGTTATTAATAATGTATCAATGATTTTGAAAAAGTAACAAATTAATACCACTGTTTTAAATAGCAGTCGTTGAGCTGCGCGTGCTGAAGCTGAAGAGCTGAATGAACATGGTAAACTGAAGTGTTTTGCTGGCAGCTTATTTAACTCAAGGAAATGCATCCTGAGATTAATATTAATACAACATAAACATAATATTACAACTTATATATGTACAAAATGACGCGGTTATTGCGTGCTATAGTCAGAATGTGTGATGCTGTTGTGGATGCGCTCTTCCCATATCAACGCGCTGAAACACAGCAACTAAACCCAAAGAATGCACAACGTTTTATTATAATAATGTTCTCATTAGAATGTTATATACACAACATTCCCAATCATAGTTATTAATGTTGTGCACTGCTGTTTTAGCTGCGTGCGCTGAGCTAAAGACGATCACCGGTAAACTGAAGCGCTCTTTTAACTTAATCAAATGCATTCTATATGAGATAAATCAGATATACATCAAATAAACACAATATTACAACGTACAATTGCACAAAAGGCTGCAAACGAACAGCGCGCATCTGAAGTGTCTCTGAAGGAAATAATGCATTATTTATCGGCTTTAAGATATCGGCCAAATTTTCTTATCAGGCCGATACCGATAACAGAAAAAATGAGCATTTATCGGCCGATACCGATATGGTGGCCGATATATCGTGCATCCCTATTGAAATGTGTACGTAGCCTGTCAAAGTCATCCATTTTTTTGTCAAACTTTATTGACAGCCCCCATTTGTAACAATTTCACTACCCCAAATAGGTTGATGCTGGAGAAGACGAACGAAGCATCAGGGAACATCTGCAAGTAATGAAGGAGGAAACACAAACTTTATTGACAGCCCCCATTTGTAACAATTTCACTACCCCAAATAGGTTGATGCTGGAGAAGACGAACGAAGCATCAGGGAACATCTGCGAGTAATGAAGGAGGAAACAGAGAAGCTTCGACCAAACATAGAGCTCCTCAAAGAAAAGATGGCGCTGATAAAATGCTACCGAAGAAATTTTGTGTCCAACCATAGCACAGAGGAGACTCTCTCTGAGTTCCCGTGTTTCAGACTGGCGAAAATGGTAAGTACTGTAGTGTGTTAATTGCCTCCTTATTTAATTGTTTGAGTTATGACTACATTTTAATACACGTCTTTTCTACTTTGCCTTCGTCTTAACATAAGCTCCTTTGGGATCTGAGAGACCACACCAGTGTTGATGTGGACCAACAAATTCTCACACAGCTCTCTGTAATGGCACCTCGAGTCCTTCAAGTTTCGCGGAGTCCCCTGAAGGACAAGTTCAGGCGAATGATTGAGGACTGTGAAGATGGCAGACTGAAAAAAGGTAATTAGGTGTGGCGCTATAATTTAACAAAACATGCAATTGGCTCTAACTACAGTACTGTTGCTCTGATTAAATTAACATGCAGTTTCTTTGTCTCAGATGCTACCATAGTCCATTATGACATTGTTAATCTGCTGCTAGCTTCCTTGTTTTCTTCTGTTGTGCATGGCCCCTTAATTGCTGCCTGCAGCTATATTTAAATCTGCACTGCTTTAGATTTTCAGCCTACTACTGACTGACCACCCTACCTATCTGCCTGAGATCATACCTGTCTTCCCTCCTGCATGTATGTCTTAAGCCCAAAGTATACTTACCTTTTTAGGCATATGCAAGTTTCCATATTTTTATAACTGCGCGTACTTTATGCGCAGTTCGCACATGCGCATTTAATTTTTTTGCAGTTATTAGTTTATCCACAAGATGACAATCATGCCCTGGGGGTGTCGATTCACACAGTAGTCGAAGAAAAATGTGTGGAAGCTACAGCGACAATTGCTAAAAAGCGGAAAGTCACGTCTATCCTTTCCGCTGTGCCTACAGGATTTCGGTGATTTTTTGTAACTTTTATGTAGGGAGCAATACGACACAATAAATTTTGGTTTTGGTACGGTTCGGTACATGTTCAGGGAAAAGTGTTAAAGGACTACTGTCAAATGAAAATAAAGAAAATAAGAACAAATAATCAAACTACAAGCAACAGCACAAATAAATACAGTAGAGCAAAGATACATCAATTAAGCTGCTTTTCAGGTTTTTCAGGTATCTAACAGGAGTTTTCAGGTACGGAAACTGAAAGTAGCTAATCAAATGTAAAACAACATTGCATATAATCTTCACTGTATAAATTTAATAAAGATTAATCATTATTAAGTTACAAAAGCTATTCAGTCAAGAGCAATGAGAGATTTCAGTACACTGATACTGAACACATGCATTCTTTCTCGAGTGTTTAAATTCACTTAAGACATAACCTACTATGTTTGTTAGAATAATCGCCAAGACAGGTATGTTGACAATTCTTGTGTGAATTTGTCAGTTCAAACGCAAGACTCGAAAAGAGAACTCAATATTTGCGTGCTGTACACGAGCTTCCTTGTGCGTGCTTCGGATGAGTGCACAAATCTTCTTAGAGCACACACGCGAGTTCTCTTTCGCTGGAATATTAAAATTGGCAAGGCTTAAATAAGTATAGTTAAAACACAGATAGCAATATGTGCTCTCATCTGTCTTATCT
>NW_015506928.1:300940-305209 GCF_001515645.1 Sinocyclocheilus grahami
GCCAAATAACCACTTTTAGTGCTATTTAGCACCAGTTTTGTTTGAGTTGTTACACTGTGGAGCTTCTGTCATGAAAACAAATTCCTCGTATGTGTAAACATACCTGGCAATAAAAACTCATTCTGATTCTTCTGACTCATTCTTCTTCTGAACTAATTTTCGGCTGGCGGAATTTCGGTGCATCTCTAATTATTGGCACATCAGAAATGGATATTATATAATAGATGCTTTTTTGAACATTTTAGCAATTTAAAAATATTAAAAAAGGATTTTTTACACGGCACCCCGGTTGGGAAACACTGCATTAAGTCATATGAGATCAAACGACTACTCGACAACAAAAATGTTTTATTGTCGACGTTGTCGATAATGTCGATAATAATCGTTTTAGCCCTATTACTGAGTACTGTAACAATCACATTAATAATGTCTTTATCTTAAGTGCTTTTTATCATATTTATGCTTCTGTAATTATTTAATATATGTCTTGATTCATGCGCGATATAGTTATGTTTTAAATAACTAAGTTAAGCGTCTGGAAAATACTTTGTTGTTCATTTGAATGTTTCTGTTTGTATACCGTTTTGAACGCGGTTTGATATGTTGCTGTTAATATGTTACTTTTATCTATATAGTAAATGAAAAGTATTACAACTCAGTCTGTGTCATTCATATGTTATTAAAAAGTTTCTAAAATAGTTATGGGCAAATAAGGATAAGTTAAATTGCTGCATGTATTGCATGTCCGCCCAAAGAATATTAAAACTATATATAAACTGGTTACCAACCATCGTTTTAATGCAAAAAAAAACAAAAAAACAATGGCTTATAATGGTATGGAAATTGGAAACCATTAACTTTTCTATTGTGTTTTGGGCAGAGTTCTATTGCAATGTAATATAATGTAATGTGCAATGAAAAGTACAGGTTTTTACTAACTATTAGCATATTTTTATAAACACGCCTACTATCACGTATGTAGAAGCGTTTTATCTTCTATGTTTAACATTTTTACGAACAGTGCAAACAAAATGGCACATTTTTTTCACATTAAAGTGCAAAACGAGCTTCTCTCACTATGAATTTAACCGGAGGCTATGGTTAAACCTCTCCCGCTGTCAGATGCATGCTCTGACACGAGCACTGGCGCGCGCGCGTAAATAGGTCCATTCTTTCAGTTACTGTACATACTGCTGCATTGCACAGAAATTACTACCTACATATTTACATATGGTTGGCACACGCCACTGAAAACTGATGTGTCATTAAAGATAGCGGTCTTGTGCTTAAGATGTCCTTAATGTGCTATACCACCACTGGTCGCCAGAGGCTGCAGCTGAAGTTCCGGTGGACTAAAACGCACTTTGTTCATAAAAATACTTTATTTTCCGTTTTGGTTTTATTGTATATTTATTTGATGCATTTAAAGAAATATTGAGGAAAACAAACCAAAAATATGTCTCAGATTTGTATTTTATGTTCATGAATATGGTGGAATATGTACAAAACGAACGGTTTATTCGTTTTTCCTTTTGAAAACAAAAACGAATAAAGGAATTATCCGAAGGTGCACGGAACTTGAACAGTAATTGAGTTATTAGCACATTTAAGGACAGTCCTGTTACACTGAGGCCTAACAAATGTAAAGCAAAGCATTTTTGAAGGTTCTGATACTTCTGTTGTACACATATTAATCATGTAAAGATGTTTCTTTAAATTTAAATATATTATTCTACAAATACTTTAGCATTCAAATAAATAGATCGTAAATATGATGTACAACACTGACTTGACATTGTTGCTGAAAAAACAGAAGGGATTGCAGAGATGAGGGAGAAACTATATTATAGTAACAAAATATAAATAATTGAGCACACTTATTTATGAGAAAAAGATGGACAAAGAAGATGTGTAGGTCAACAGAAAGATGTCAGACTTAATGATGCTAAGAAGATCAGATCAGACCTTTACACTCTGACTACACACAGCACATTTCTGTCCCCGCCTTTTCTGTGTGTGTCTGTTTGACAAGGTGTCAGTCAAAGTCACTTATCTTAGGAATAAGAACAAAAGCTCTCAATACAGCTAAAATATACTAGTTATAACATATAACTATACAACAATTTAATTTCAAAAACAGTATCATAGCTATTAAACTATTTCTTGTTATGATTTTAAATCTGTAATTAACCTCAGATTGATCTCAAAGTAAGTCTGATTTTGTGGAGGCTATGCTTTAAAGGGGCATCGAATGCATTTTCCACAAGTTGGTATGATTCTTTAGGATCTTCATGAAATGTCTGCAACATACTTTGGTTAAAATTCCATTTAAATTCAATTTACATTGTCAAAAACAGATCTGATCACAGCGACCCGTTTCAGTGTATGCCTCTTTAAATGATAATGAGCTGCTGCTCACCCCACCCCTCTCTTCCGTGGAAGAGCAAATACAATTTGCAAGTAATCATAAAAAATATATAAAGTGTGAGATTTAATTCTTCTGGAGGTGCAGCTGGATCGCGAACAGTGGGTACTGATCTATCCTTGAGTTTAAATTTTTTTGCGAAGCTTGCCTTGAATTGTCTCTCATTCAGAAAGCAGTTTGGAGTAAAATGATTTGCGCAGACATAAACAAATTTAGGTGTATTCGGTGGGGCATTACCATCAAAAACAGAAGTAATCCATTGCTCTTCAGTGGCTCTGATGTCAGGATGTTCTTCTATATCCAACTACAAAACGCCTGCATTGCTTACGAGATTTTGTTGTCGCTACAGCTGCTTGAGCGCAGAGAAAATGACAGACAGCGTACAACTGGCTAAGGGTGGAGATATGCACATACGGGACAGTCCATCAGCGGTCATGGGTGGGCCCTGAGCAGTATGACGTCATATTGCTCAGAAAATCAAAATGATTGATAACTGAGACTGTTTAGGTTTTTGGGGGATTAAAAAAAGAAGTGAATAGATCTGTATCATTGTAGGGTGGTTATGTTTACACACTGCTAACACACATTTATATGCAAACACCATGTAAAAGTGAATTTTGAATCCGATGGCCCCTTAATTAATCTGATGAAGGATTTCGAAAGTCTGACAGTAATCAGGAGCGTTTCCATTACCCTTCAAATTGCGCGAATTGAAATGGCGAATTGAAATAATGGAAACGCGTCAATTTCGCAAAAACGGCCATATATCGCAAAAAGTTTTTACGCTCGCATGAGGTGGTTTTTCAGGCACGAAAAAGGATTAATTCGCAAAACTGCAACGGAAACGGCCTTTTCGCATTTACAGGTCACATGGCGTATGTAAAAAGTCATATGATCGTTCTTCAATGCACTATAACCTCCAAGAAACACTTCATAAGTGGCCGCGCTCCAGTATAAGGGGCTTTCCCTACTATTAATACTTAGACAATTTACATTGCACACGTCTGCGGTGCAGTGTGGCTGTGATACGGTCACTGAAGCTGATTACGGCCACTCAATGCTTGTGTTTATGTTTTTATACAGTCTATGGTTTATTCCAGCCGCGCCACGCACGTTTCTGAAGCGGATCTCTTTGCTGCTTCTGTAAAGATACATGCATAAGCCTCCTTTGAATAAATATAGCCAAAATCCGTCAAAATTCCACCAAAATCCGTTGCCATGACTTACTGCGAGAGGCAAAAGGTTACGTTTTAGTCGCATAACATTGGTTAATGGAAACGCCGTCATTTCGCAATACTTTTTTATCGTCATTCAGAAAATATCGCCAAAGTTTTGCGCAAATCTGTAATGGAAACGCGCCTAGTGTTGAGTACTACTGGGTTAACCCTGCCTGGTTTACATGTTTGAAAATGATTAACAGTTAAAAACTTTAGAAATTTAGAAAAGTAATCAAAAAGTAACCAAATGTAATCAGTTACATTACTTTAATAAAGATTTAATTAAATTTAATTACATTTTAAATAGAGTAACTTGTAATCTGTAACCTATTACATTTCCAAAGTAACCTTCCCAACACCTGTCTTTACATGAATTACTAAATGACATTGCAGTTCACATGGTGATGGAGAGAGTTCCTTTTTGCTGGAATCTCTGCTGTTACGCATATGCTGATCAGCAGACTCAGTGCCACAAATGCAACATCACACACATTCCCTAAAAGTGGACAGCCAGCACTTTTTATAGTAGCACCTGGCCCAGCCCCTAGTTGGCAGAAATAATTTCCCACAAAAAGTCACACAAGCTCTAGTTGAAAAAAAAAACCTTTATATATTTATATATATATA